>NC_081184.1:58783889-59083889 GCF_029867415.1 Vicia villosa | reverse complement strand
ATTGGTGTCAAGAAATTTTGTTCTAATGTATCGTCAGAGGTGTTTTAGTAAGTAGCTGCACGACGTCAGTGTTAGCAGGTTCGGATAGTTTTGCAAGTTGTTAAAGTATGGTATTTTGGTGACGTAAGTTCAATTTCTAAAGGAACACTGTTATAGTTGGTAATGATGGTCATACTCCATTATGATTGTCGGCTGTCTATTGACAAATTGAGGACTTGATCACCCTTAATCTCTTGTTGATAGTAGACGAAATTGTATTGGATGTTATAGACTTATCTTATTGTCTTAATGGTGCGTGAGGTGATGGATGCTGAAGAAAGTATGAAACTTAGTTGAAGCTTGTGAATCGTTTAAGTTGATAAAAACTAATGAAGGACGGTGAATTAAGATGGGTGATTAGAGTTGCGCAGTTGGAGCAAGATGTGCCAGATATATTGTGTTTTCTTGTGAATAATGCTGATTGTAATAGAATGTTCTTGTAAGTTGTTGGTTAATGATGAGTTATAAGGTTATTAGTCGAGTTATGTTATCAGGTTGGAATTATGATACTTTTGTCGCTGTTGCCGTAACGTCGTTGTTGGTGCTTCGTTAGTGAATGACACATGAGTATGGAAAATAAGAATCATATATGTGTATCGGTGTCGAGTACGTTGCTGCGATGATGAAGCAATGTTGTATCGTCAAGTATGAGCGAGTGAAGATTGTTACTATGTCATAAGATGTTGTTCCAAAATATTGCTGAAATGATTAGCAAGCTAGTAACTATTATGTTACAAGGATAATTGAGAGATTGACGTATGAGTTTTGGATTCAAGTCGTGTTGAGATACAGATATATCGGAAAAGTAATAGTTGAAGTGCTGTCTAGCGCAACTAGAGGATAAGAAAGTTGGATAAGGATGCGATGTTAGGGATGGTTGTGTTTGGCGAATTTTCGAGGACGAAAAATATCCTAAGTGGGGGAGAGTTGTAACGCACGGAAAAATAATTATTGGCTTAATTTAGACATTTGTGATGTTTACTGAAATTTTTGCGTTCTGGGGCGATTTAGTCGGTATTAGTTCGGGATAGCGGATCAACATTTAATCGAAGATTTTAATATTTTTAGTATTAAAAATATTAGTGAGTTAATGTTTAGCGTTTTGGGAATTTTCCGAGTAATTAATATTATACCGGAAATACGAGGCATTGAGTAATAAGTCGGTATATTAAAATAATCGGATTTTATTTTGATGGAATTTAATTGGAAGTATTATTTTTATATTAAGTGTAGAAAAGATATTGGGCTTAAATAATGGTATCTTTAAGTATTAAGGGGTGTATTTTATTACGCCCATTAAGAAATAATGAATAAGTGGTGGTGGTCTTTCTTTTTTAATCATTTTGAGAAGTAGTGACATAGAGAGAAGAGAAGAAACCGAGGAAGGAGAAAAAGAAAGGAGAAAAAGGGGTTAGGGTTATGAAGAGGAGAAGAAGGAGACCCAAAGTGTTGCTCTAAAGTGTTATTTTTCTTCAATTTTCCATTGAATCTTCTTAGAGATGTACTCAATCCAAGGTAAGGGGGGATTCTTTCTATCTAAATGGGAATATGATAGATTGTATGTGGGTTTAGGGTATAGATTTTTCAGTGTGTTGTGTTAAACTTGTTTGCTGTGATTGTTGAAATTACAATTTACTTTTGTAATAAAACATTGTTGTCTTTAATAATGATTCTGGAAATAAAAAGTGTCTGTAGTAGACCGGAGTTAGGATGAGGGACAGCCGGCAATGGTGATATCATTATCGTTTCTAGCCTGTTCATTGCGTGTGTTCTGGATTTTCTCTAACTGCTATTATATGTACATGCTCTATGTGATGTGCCAATAGGTTGTGCTAAATTGATTTTTCTTCTGTTTTCACATTCCTCTTGGTCACTTAGTATATTATATTAGTATAATATAAATAGAATTGGAACATAGATATAAGAATGAAAATATATAATTTAACTTTCAAAACTCTGCTCACTTTGAAATTAGTATCTAACATTGAATATTTTATGGTGTGAGTTTTGTTAGTGATTAAAATTGAATTGAAATCAAAGTAACCATATAATGTAGAAGTGTGTTTCTGTCATTGTAATTTTTAGAGTGACATATATCAACACTATTGAGCCTAACTAATAAAATATGAAGTTCATGAAACATTAACTATTATAGAATAATGTAATTTAAAACAGTCCCGTTTGATCGAAATAGCCGAATTAAGCGGTATAATTAATTGTCCGAATTTTGATGAAAATTTATGTGGTAGCTAAGTTTAATTAGTAGATTAACGTGGTGGTGTTATTTTGTTGAAATTGTGATATTTTACGAATCGACCAAAATTTTGTAGGATTTAAATATTCTTTATAAATAAATGTTGGTTTTGTGATGAGAATTGAACACATTTTAGGAATAAAATATAATGGAATTGAAATTAATATAATATAATTATTAATTCGTTGATTTAATTAATAGTTGAAGTAATTTCAATGAGTCTATTTAATTGGAAAGTATTTAGACTTGGATAAATTATTCAATTTATCGGTAAATTACGGTATCTTGAGAATTTGATCGTAATCGTGAATTGCTTGAATATTTATGTTGAGAATAATATATTACTATGCCAATGATGTTGTCTTGATAAATAATATTATGTCTAATTAAATTAGTTTATTAATTGGGATGATGTGTCGAAACATGACGATGTTTGTGATGATTGGTAATACGTGATATTGTATATATATTCGTGACGATAATTTTGTGACTAAGTGAAGATGAAATATTATGGTGACGTGAATTACCTCGTATAATGGTAATTGATTGTGATATAGGCTTATGCCTCGTGACGATATGTGATTGTGATGAGTATGCTGTGTTTTCTTGTTTGTCGAGTCACATTCCATATGCATACTCTGTGACGGCCTGAAAACTATGGCAAACATGACGGCCTGAAAACTATGGCAAACATGATGGGCCAAATGGCAATTGGTGACGGGGGCTGAAGCTCCGATTGGTACCACATGCATATGCACAGTTGAGTCGCATTTGAGTCGTTGTCCGTTGTTGTTGGTTGAAGTTGTTGATTATGCATTGCGATGCTTATATGACGATATAGATGCTTGTATGTTGACTTGTTGAAAATGCTTATATATTGATAATGATGCTTATATGATGACTGGTTGAATATGTTTATATGTTGATATCATGACTATTCATTGATGATGTTCTTTGTGTTGTTTATGTTGTGTGAGGCGGTGATTCATTTATAATCTTTACCTAATATATGATTTATCATGATCCTATTTATATAGTTTGATATCTCACCCTTGCTGCTGATGTTTCCCCTACCATGGGAAATGGGCAGGTACTCAAGTATAGATGTGGAAGTTTGTTGCTTCATCGAGTCCAGTTTGTGTGTCACTCTGATACGTAGCACTCGGGGGGTTGCTTATATCGTTATTTCTAGGTTGTTGATGTTTTAGTTGTTGTTATGTTAACCGTTGATTCAAAGTTGAATAATATGAATTACTTATTATACTTCAAAGTAGTTTGAGTTGAGATAAGCTGATAGTTGACTGTTAATTCGAATGCTATGTATCATTGTTGAATGAAATACAAGTTGAAGTTTTAAGTTGATATGTGATACTCCAATGTGTTGTTTGAAAATTTTTAAATACTCTGATATTTTCCGCATTATAATTTTTGAGTAGAATTTGGGGTGTTACATTCACAATCCAAAGTCAAAGATTCAAGTCTACGTCAGGTTTAAAGTTTCTTCGTCTTTATTTTAATTTCCTAGCTTTATTTCTTATTCAAAAAAAAAAATCAATCAAAAACAATACTGGTAACATATTCTTTTTAACCTTTTTTATTCATTTTTTTATAAATAGTATTTCCTTTTTGTTACTAACCTTTTGGTCAATAATTTTTGATTTTGAAGTTGAATTTAGTTTAAGTTGAAATTTAATATTAAAATTAATAAACCATTTTTATTAGCATATTATTTTGCTTTTGTCCTTTTTTTTTTTGTTTGTTTTCATCTTTATTTAGGTGCAATGTTGGTCCAAATTAATTCAAGTTCAAAGGCCCATTTCCTATTTTGGTCCAAGCCTTGAAGCCAGCCCATTTCCTATTTTGGTCCAAGCCTTGAAGCCATTAAGCCACATTTGAACCATTCACTAGAGTCAATTGCAAGCCAAGTTGTGAACTTTTTGAGCCAAGAAGCCAACTTTCAGATGGGACCTACACAAGCTATTACACGTTTCCCTTTTCTCAGCAAGAAGAAGTCACACATTCATCACCCAATATTCATCCCAAAATTCACGCTTGAATTCACATGTATTTCATCCTTCACTTGCCTATAAACACACTGCTCAGAACCATGAAAAGAGGAGGAAAAAATGTAACGTTACTATGTTGAGATCACTCTCAAACTTTTCTCCAAAATCTCCTCAACCTCTCTACTTCACTCAACCTTAATAGAATCATACACTCAAACTCATAACGGGTTCAATTCATGAACTCTCTCTAAGTATTTGCTGAAGCTAAATCATCTACTTGCAATTTCTAGCCATGGAAACATAACACCATACCTTCACACCATTCCTCACCTTCAAACAAAACTCAAACCGCACAAAACGGATTCATTTCCTTCATTACTTCATAGATCCTAAATCTCCAGAAATCATCATTAACCTTCAATTAGTTCAACCTGTACCTTCAATAAACCTAACCATTCTTCGTTAAACATTCTTCAAAAACTCAAAACATCACCACTTCCACCATTTTTTCTACAACAACTGAGCCACATTTAATATGTAATTCTTCAAAACTCAGCTTCCACTTTCCTCCATCGAAAGTATACACCCCAAATTTGACCCGACACAGACACGGCGATACCGATAAAAATTTGAAAAAATAATAAATTAAACGTAATCAGAAGTGTCGGTGGATGTGTCAGATACCGACACGGATGCGCCTGTTTTCAGAGGTGTCGGTGCAACATATTCGAAACATATCCGTAACCTTCATACAATTCAACATCTCATATCTTCACCAATTCAGTTTACCTTCACCTTCGAACAACAATGTTCAGCAACAAACCGAACTCGCCACGTATACACAGCTCAGCTTCGACATCCGCAGGATTGATTTCCTTCGGCAACGCATTCATCATCATCCTCGCTGCTCAACGCATCACAACTGCATCTCACAAACACACGATTGTTCACAGAAATTTGAAGAAGGGAGAAGGAGGTTGAACCGAGGAAGAATCGAGAGAGGCGGGTCATCATTGTTGTTGTTTGAAAAATAGAGTATTTTAAAGAATAATGCTATCCTTACACCCTAAATTTACACCAATACTTACACCAAACACTGTTCATCGTATTTATACGGTGAACAGTGTTTTTTAAAATAAAATAATAATATTTATAAAAAATATTTTTTATTTTTAAAATTACGGACGACACTGTTCATGTAAGGACGTGCATTAACCAACTTCATTACTGCATTAACCAAGTTTTTACACTGCATTAACCAAGTTTGGTGACTGCTAAAAATTATTTTTAATACCTGGATGTTGCATTAACCAACTTCGTTACTGCATTAACCAAGTTTGTCACCAAACTTGGTTAATGCAGTGTAAAAACTTGGTTAATGCAGTATTGAAGTTGGTTAATGCAACATCCAGGTATTAAAAATAATTTTTAGCAGTCATCAAACTTGGTTAATGCAGTGTAAAAACCTGGTTAATGCAGTAATGAAGTTGGTTAATGCACGTCCTTACATGAACACTGTCGTCCGTAATTTTAAAAATAAAAAATATTTTTTATAAATATTATTATTTTATTTTAAAAAACACTGTTCACCGTATAAATACGGTGAACAGTGTTTGGTGTAAGTATTGGTGTAAATTTGGGGTGTAAGTATAGCATTACTCTATTTTAAAAGAGAGTATTGAAGGAGTATGGTTTTCGATTAAAGAAAGAGAATCAGGGATGGGAACACTTTGGTTAATTTAGACTTTTTAGGGTTTTTGTGTGAACCGGATCCAATATTGGGCTTAAGTGCAGAGTCCAACTCGTGTTGCTCCACCATACACTCATATTCAGCGCCATCCCCCCGAGTTGGATTCAAGGACTCTTGGGCCTTTAACTATGCAGCCCAACGTTTTTGACTCTTTGGACATTCTTTTCTGAGTATTCTTTACTAATTTTTTTTTCTTTTTTACTAGTTTTATCTTTTTTTTATTGATAAAAATATATAATAGTATTTTATTTTCTTTAACAAACATAAAAACTAAAAATATGTTGTTTACAATTTAGATTTTCTTTAGAATATTTTCATAAAAATACTAAAATTTGTTCTAAATTTCTTTTTTTTCGATTTAATGCTTGATGATCCATTTGGTGAGAGTTTGTGATAATTTTTTTTTAACATATCTCTCTTCTCCTACTCCATTATTTTGATTGCAAGTTTAGAGGTCTAATTCCTCTTCAAAGTCAATGGACTTAGGGCGTTGATGGGATGAAAATATTAATCCACAATTGTTCTTGTGTAAAAAAAAACCAGATATAGATGAGCTTGCGCTCAGAGGTGAGGGAAGCTGCAACACCAAGGGAATTTGTGAGTAGCTTTGGGGATTTAGAGGCTGTGTACTGAACACTTTTCTCCAAGATGATTGTCTTGCTTAACCTTCTTGCGGGAGCCCCTTTTATAGCTGTATTTTGGCCCTTAATACCTCATTAAAGAGGTGATATTCGAGCTCCCTCCGTTACATCCATTGAGATAGCTTTAACTGAGTGATCATTGATGGTGCAATCAATCATTAGTTATAGCCGAGCTGTGCATAACAGGTCTGGACATTACGATCCTTCACTTCCCATCCCTACACGGCCTTTCCAATACCCGGCTGAGGTACCTGTTCACGGCACCGTGGTACCCGGCTAAGACAACCCGGAAGGACCTCTATAATAGCCCATATCCGGCTTGTATACTCGGCTAGTTTTGTAGGTGATTACCGGATAGGTCTATGAAGCGTGTACGTGTATACTCGTCTTTAGGTCGCGGTCTTACAAAAATCTCGAGCCCGGAACAAGCCCCCCGAGTATGTGTCCTCGTTCTCATCGAGATGTACTCGGCTGGAGTCCTCAGATTTTTTAGCCGTTTGAGACGTGTCAGCCATATGATAGGTTGCGTGCCTAGCGAGTTTTTAGGCACTAGCAATGATGGCTTTTATGGGAAACGAGTGTTCTTATGGAACTGTTCGCCTAGCCCTCATTATTGCTTTTAAACCCTACTTAAACCCTTTTCTCCTCCAGGCTTCTATCATTGCCTTCCTTCAAGCTATTATACTCAAAACGTTTCCGTTTCTCAAGTTTCCCAACAAGTTTTTACTTTCCAGGTATTGTTCCTTTTTCCTCCTTTTACTTTCTTTGTTTATTTTTCAATCAAAGCACACGTACTCAGCTATGGCACATATGGGTGAATACCATAAAATGTTTGAAAAACCCACTAATGCCGCTGAGAGAAAGAAATTATGGGATTCAATCTTGTGGGACATGGAAGAGAGTTTAGGGAAAGATGAAATGAATAGACTTCTTAACGAGCCCTATTACGATTTTGATTCACCTTCCTCTTCCTCCTCCTCAGGTTCCATAGAATTCATTATGCAGACCGCCGCTCCTTTTGACGACGAAGTTATGAGGTATAAGACTAGCTCCTTCGACGAAGTCGAGATAGCAAAGCTTCGCTCCCTTAGAGGGATTTCCTCAACCGAGAATGAAAAAGACGTGGTGCTTGAACCCTATGGACCCGGGGATAGAGTTTGTACCCTTCATCCAGCGAGCTCTAAGGAGAAGCTGTTCTACTTTTATCTGATTGTGATAGAGACCTTTAATGTGAGGATTCCCTTCTCAGACTTTGAAGTCGACATTCTCAAAACCGTGAACGCAGCACCATCACAACTCCGTGCGAATATCCGGGGCTTCATAAAAGCCTTTCAGAGAGTTTGTGAGGCCGTTTTCATTGTTCCTACAATAGGATTGTTTTTCTCCTTCTTCGAGGTGAAGGGTTTAGAGAAGAATAGCTGGATACAAATAAGTGGCATCCCTTCAAGAAGCTTTTTGATAGCCTACACCAACAATTATAAGGATTATAAGGGTAAGTTTGTAAGAGTGAAGGGTGGTCCGACTTGTCCCCAAGTCCTCTACGCAGTTGATGGCCACACCCGTTTTCCCCACTACTGGACAAAAGACCATGTTCCCATATGTGGCTTTACCTTTGAGAAGCTAAGTGAAGTTGAGCGTGTTTGCTTGAAAGTCTTAGATTCTTTCAGAAAGATGAAAATTAAATCCTTACTTCCGGTTCCTGATAAGGAACTTCTGGCCTTTCTTGGTAATTACCTTCTTATCGGAAATGAAGCATTTATTTTTCCTTTTTACATATTTCTAATCAATGTGATATTCTCTTATGCAGACAAAATGATTGATCTATCTCTTGTCGAGAAGAGAAAGCTTCTGATGCAATCCCGTGCTGCTGTCGCTACCGCGAAAATTCACAGAGTCGCCACTAACTTATTTATCCTGAAAAGGAAGGGAATGCCAGCAAACCACAAAACAAAACAACGGTCTCACGACCAGAGAAAAAGGGTAAGGGAGTCGGTTACAGGAGGGGAAGGTATTAGCACCCCTCGCGCCCATCGTACTCGATGTTATCCACGCCTGTGTCTAAAACTATGGGTGTGTAACAAATCTACGCTAATCTGGACTAAAATGTATGCAGAATGTAGGGAAAAGAAAAAATTCAACTCGCACGGGCCCTACCCCGCTGCATACGTATCCGTTTTGCGGAATCAGAGGTACCGTAGCTTGGCTAACTAATTTCTGTTTGTATTGTGTTTTTTAGGTGAACGAGTTACATTCGCACTCCGCTGCTCGACCTTTGGAGACTTATGCTTGGGAATGGAGCGGAAATAACAAGCTCTTAAGAAAAGAAAATCAAAGAGTGTGGTTTGTGTTTTAAATAATGCATGAGGAAAACCTAAGCTAAAGGGGAAAGCTTGCTACCTAATGTTATCATACAAAGGGTACAAGTCTAAGTTAAGCTATCAACCTACGAAGGAAAAGGGGAGAAAACAATAATATCACAATAACGAGCTCCGCTCGTAAAGCAAACAAAACCAATGGTACTGACCGAATGGTAGAAAAGCGGTCCCGCCATAGCCAAGGGGAGAAACTCAACCCAAGTCAACCAAGCATTAGACCTCGCGAAAATGACCGGGCCATAGACAAGAGGAGCGAGTCCCTATTAGCAACCAAGCCGTCCCGGATCGTAAAGGAAAACGGAGCGTGCGTACACCGAGCGTCAACGTCGAACAACGTGAGCTATAGGAAAGGCGGGGATCCGGCTGCATGAACCCTTTTCCTGACATACTCGATAACAAGATCTTGTGCTGGTTCGGAAGCAAGCGAAGCGTAGCGTGCGCATACCGAACGGACTCGATGAGACTATGCGGGGGTTGATTACTAACCCTTTCCGCGTGCCTTCCATGAGGACTTAACGGAGTGCCATATAGGACTTATTACACCGTGACTCCCTGCCGCAAAGCACAAATGTAAACACACCAACAAAAACAAAGCCTCTTTCGAGGGCTTTTCCAGATGCTTGTCTAGGTCCTACTTCTCATGTTAAAGGATGATGTGGAAAGTGGTAAAAGGGACAAGGAGACAATAACGAACGGATAGCAAATCCGCAATGAGCTAGCAAGTGTAAGCAGAGAAGTCTGGAATACTTCGCGTAAGCCATCATCAAGCAAACCGAGTCAGAAAGCGTCGTCGTGAAAATAAATCACGAGCGACATGTGGTACACGTCGAGCATAACCACATAAGCAACCTGCAAGAGAACACAAGTCGGACAATGCAGGAATATACATCTCAATGAATGAGAGATCAGATGAATCCTGTCAGGAAGAAGTTCGTATTCCACAAATAAAGTGGAACACGACTCAAATCAATCGCACCAGAAGCGAAATCGTGTCCCACAAATAAAGTGGAACACGAAGCAAGTCTAATCGCAATCGAAGGCTCTCTTGAAGTACCTCGCACATCTCAACAACCAAATCAGTAATAACAAGGCAAACGCGCACCGCCACAGAAAATAATAGCAATTAAATTCTAAGTAACAAGATTAAATTGTGTCTTATGGCATTTTCATCTAAAAATTAGAAAACTATGTAACAAGACATTAAAATTCTAACAAGCAAAAGGTATGACATGTTTTTATTAATTTTTTTGTCACGGAAAAGTCTAACAAATGTAATTGTTTTTATAGCATTTTCTATCAACAAACTAACACATAAATGATTTTACATGTTTTACTAAGCTAAAATCTCATAAGAAAATTGTTTTTATTATGTCAAAAATCTAACAAAGATAAATGTTTTTTCATACATTTTGTTATACTAAAAATGACAAGCAACAAACTAGTTAAAAAAACACTAAATCTTAACATGAATTATGCACACAGGGGGTTTATTGAGTGAAAGTAGTATGTAGAAACTAAGGATTTCGCAGGCCCAATCAGAACAGGGCCCAGGGGTGTTTTTGGTAAGTCAGATTTTATTATGCCAAAAAATAGAGGATGTGTGGGCTTCTTGTGGTGTAACCAGCAATTTCGTGGGAGCAAAGCCCAAGCCAAATGATCCATAGATTCTGATTTTGATTCAATTAAAATGATTTACATCCAAATTGTTTAATCACATATTAATCTCAATTAACTAATCAGATTTTGTTGTTAACAAACTCAATTAATAGCAATTAATTACGTTAAATCAATGTTAATGAAAAAAAGTGAAAATTTAAAGGAGATTAGGTTTGAAGTGAACCTTCACGTTTGAAATTCAACTTCTTCCTCTTCTCTCAAACGAAGAACGGCAGCGATATCTCAAACCTCCGGTGAACACAGTGCTCCGTCCGCCTCTATGATTCCGTCTTCTCGATCTCCGATCTCTCCGTCTTTTCCGATTCAATCTTTCCCTGGCTTTTCTCGATTCAAGCTCCCTCTCAATTCAAGCTTCAATTCGTCTCCGATTTGACTCAACTCTTTCCGCCACAATCTCAGCTTCAACTCCGATTTGATTTACCGGAGAATGTCTAGCGTCTCTTCCACGGTGCCGATGAGAAGGAATCCAACATTAAAGCCAGGTATCTCTCCAATCACGCGCTTCTTTGATTCCTCTCCTCCCCTTTCTTTTCATTTGCGGCGAAGTTGTTATCGTAGCATGGTGATGATGATGTCGTTGTGGTGATGTTTCTGCAGATTGCGTAATGTTGTTGCAGGTGAAGCAAGATTGTTAATGATGGAGTAGGAGAGTTTACGATTGAAACGTTGAAGATGATGATGAAAGCAAGGACGAATCTGAGATCGAGATTGTGAAGGTGACGTCGCGATGATGACGAGAACAAGTTGTTCTTGCTGATTGGCGACGATGATGATCGTTGCTACTTTTGCAGATTTGTAGAATATTGATTATCATGAGTTTTCTGTTGAATGATGAAGATTGAATCGATGTATATTCTTCTGGTTTTTCTTGCAGGATTTATGGAAAGTGAAGATTGAAGGTTATATCAAAGGAGCTTGTTATCGGTTTTCTCAGAGCGTGAGTTGAAGATTATGGTGAATATGAAGATTTGTCCGAATCTGAAAATTGAGGTGTTGGAAAATTCATGATTGAATCGAGAGAGAGGATTGAAAGATTCAGAGCTTGAAGAAGATTGAACCTCGTTCTGAGTTTTTTCGAATTCTGTTTTCGGTTATGAGGTGAGTTCTCTTCTGATCTTTTTCTGTTATGAGATTCCTTTTTTCTGTTACGTTTTTCTACTCTGATTTTTCTCGGTGATGATTGAATGAACTGTGGAAGACTCAATGGAGATGATGTTGGAGGTTCTTGGAGAATTGAAGGAGAAGGTTTAAAGATTGATTGGAGGTAAGAATCAGTGGGGAGAAGGTTTTGTTACAAGTTTGTTATCGATCCTCGGTTCTGAAGTTCCTCCCGTTTTCTGTTAGTGAATACTGTTTTTTTTGGATAGCTGCAGGGTTGGTTGAATGTTCAAAAATATGGAATCGTTCATTGGCTTTCTGATGCAGGCTGCTGCAAGTTTTTTTTTCAACATCAATTGGGCTTTTCTTTTGTAATTCAATTTAATTGGTAATGGATGGACTTGAATATTGGATCATGGATGTATAGATTTTGTGTGAATGGACTGTATTGAATGGTATTGTAATTTTATGTGGATTTTTGAATATGGTATATTTGAATGGGCTTCTGATTTGTAATGGATATGGATTTTGTATTAAATTGGTTTTTTGAATGAGTTTTGAATGGCAATATGGATATTGGTTAGGATTTGTAAGAGAACTTTGAATCTAAATCCCGCGGTTTTAACTCTCGACTTTATGAACTTCCGACAATATTTCTTCCAATTTTCATCTAAACCTCAATGGCATAAGGAATGAGTGAAGCTCGGATGACATTTGGATGATATCAAATGAACTTGGTGAATATTCAGACATGACATGAATACAGTGAATTGTTCTAATCTCGTAACTGAAATACTAAGAAATCTCACACAAATGTTAAAGAACTTTATTTCACATTGATTATTCTTGAATTTAAATCCACCTCAAGTCTAATGAACAGATTCCCATCAAACGCATCTTCAATAAAACTCTTTATAATTTTCTTCAATTTTCGAATGACGAAATAAACGTCAGATAACTTATGGCACGGAGAAAGAGGGCAAATTCTGGGGTGCAACAGCTGCCCCTATTCAAACTTCTTGAACCTGGCGAGTGAGAAACGAAAGTTTCGAACCGTTAAGGTGGAAGGAGATTGAATACCATAATGAACTCGAAAATTTGCACTCTTGATCAATAGAAGACTCCGTCTTGTAATAAGAAGGAATGTACCACCCCGCAAGCGGGGAGAAAAAACTTCAGTTGACCTGGATAATTAAGTAGCTCCAACTTGCGATAAGAAGGAACAGGCAACCCCACAGGCAGGGGAAAAAAAACTTCAATTGATATGGATATCAAGAGAAGTAACATCTCGACTGATCTGGATAGATGTCTAAGTCGATCTGGGCATCGAAATGAGATATTCCGGCTGATCTGGGCATCAACAGGTAGTAAGTATCTCTGGTCTGGGTACCAAGGCGACATTTCCATCTGATGCAATTAAATCATCAGGCAGATATTCCTACTGATCTAGGCATCAGTGGCTTGATCCTTCGTAAGATCGACGAGATCCGGAGGCGGTTCCCTCAACTGAAAGTCTGATTTATCAGGACAGGAACAATATCTCTTCCGAACTGTGTACGCCGGGAAAGGAAGTCTTTAACTGATCTAGGCTCGATGCTAGAAAATAAGTAGAACAATCCTCTTCTAAATGACAAAGTCAATCAGGTAGATATCTCCATCTGATCTGGGTATCAGTGGCTTGCTCCTTCGTAAGATCGACGAGATCCGGAGGCGGTTCCCTCAACTGAAAGTCTGATTTATCAGGAATAGGAACAAATATCTCTTCCAAACTGTGTACGCCGGGAAAGGAAGTCTTTAAACTGATCTAGGCTCGATGCTAGAAAATAAGTAGAACAATCCTCTTCTGAATGACAAAGTCAATCAGGTAGATATCTCCATCTGATCTGGGTATCAGTGGCTTGCTCCTTCGTAAGATCGACGAGATCCGGAGGCGGTTCCCTCAACTGAAAGTCTGATTTATCAGGAATAGGAACGGATATCTCTTCCGAACTGTGTACGCCGGGAAAGGAAGTCTTTAAACTGATCTAGGCTCGATGCTAGAAAATAAGTAGAACAATCCTCTTCTGAATGAAAAAGTCAATCAGGCAGATATCTCCATCTGATCTGATGATATCAGTGGCTTGCTCCTTCGGAAGATCGACGAGATCCGGAGGCGGTTCCCTCAACTGAAAGTCTGGTTTATCAGGAAGAGGAACGGATATCTCTTCCGAACTGTGTACGCCGGGAAAAGAAAACATCTTCAACTGATAGTAGGCATCAGGACTGGGCAGATGAGTTCTTCTTCTGAATGAAAATAAATCGTCAGGACGTGGATATTTCCAACTGATCTGAGGCATCAGCAGGCTTGCTCCTTCGGAAGATCGACAGAGATCCGGAGCCGGTTCCTTTAACTGAACTGGAATCAGGATAGGAACAAATATCTTCAACCGATCTGGGGACATCGGGAATAAGCATGGCTTTCATCTGGTCTGACAATGTCAGGGAGAGGGAGACAAACTTCTTCTGATTTAAATATCAGGGTAAGAGCCTGCAATGATTAGGCGAGCTGCTCTCTGGGAGGCATTTGTATCTTAGTAACTTTCCTGTAGAAAGAAACAGATATGATATGATTTATGCATGATGCATGTATGAATGTTTATGGAATAACACTCCTGAGAAGGAGACGCTATACGTTTTTGAGAATGCAATGGGAATGATGCATGATTCGAACGTTGCTTAGGGAAACAACGGAGAAGCACTGAATTGCTGAAGAAGTCCTGGAGAGAGTATGGAACTCTGTGGGGAGGACAAGATGAGTGACCAGAAGTCAGAATTGCGAGCTGGCAAAGATAGATCAGAAATCTGCTGGAGACGATCAAATCTAGATGCGAGCTCTGGCTGGAGAAATAAATCCCGCTTGGGGATATGAACATCCCAATTGACTGCTTAGGGAATCCCCTGACAACTTCATAGGAGAAGAAAATTCTCAACACTCTGGGGATGTGGAGATAAGGGCAAGTCATTGAGACAACTCTGATGGGGAGTGACCACTTGCTGGTGTAAGACGCATTCCGCTTGGGAAATCCTTGACGGAAACAGATTCTGTTGAGGATGCAAGTGAAACTCTGCTGAGGAGAGACTCAGTGGAGAAGATGGATACTTCTGCATAACGATCCACTGAGGAGATAAAAAATCCGCTGGGGATAAGGAACTTGGCATAAAAACCTCTTGCTAAGACAACTCCACTAGGGAATAAGATGACTCTCTTGGGGACAACAGGTCAATCTGTTGGGGAGAGAAACACTCTACTAGGGAAATGAGGAATTCAGGCAAGGAACCTCATTAAGAGCTTGCTGGGGAATCAGATACCTTTCGATCATGATTCAACTGGGGAGAAGATATTCCACCGGGGAATAAGGCTTCTGAAGCACGGAGATTGCATTGAGATGTGCTTTGCTGAGGAGATGGGAATCTTGGAACAAAGAAAACCTCGTCTGAATGTACTCAGCTGGGGAATGAGAATCTCTCACTTGTCTAAATCCGCCAACGCGCTGACATGGTGTACTCGAAAGGATGTACCTGCGAGATATACAGATGAAAATGCCCCCAGGATATAGCACGACATCTTCATGAGGTTTCCTCATAAGGCAGAGGATGGTGATGCTCACCCATAATAGGAAAATGCAAGAACAAACAGATTGTCAGACAACCGAAAATCTCCACACAAGCAATGGATTCAATGAGCTGATAGGTAAGCAATGATTAGAACACCAAACAAGTATCGTTCGGAGCATCAAACATGAATTGATTTTCCGAGAGAGTGCCACCAAGAAGTGGGCTTAAGGGGTAAAGCAAGTGTTGAATACAAAGGGACCAAATAGGCATTGGCTTTCACAGTGTACTGCATATTCGTATTGGTTGTAAGAATGCCAACAAGTATTGGACATTCAGCTTCTGGCTGCTGAGGATGACGACCCTAAATCCTCAAGTTCATAAATTGTTTAGCTCACACCCGAACTTTAAATTGGACACCTCCTGATGAGGAAAGAATGCCACTGTATATTGCTTTTCCCCAGCCTGTAAGGACTTTGAATAAATTCGTCTTGTAAAGACCTTCTGATATCTGTTCATATCAAACTGACTTGCCCCAATATCATGAAACTTGGAACCATGCCCTTGCCTGGCCTGTATTGGAGGTAGCTTCGACTGTGCTTGGGTGAATGCCCCTGATTATTTAGCACTTTGAGAGACCTGATTGCCTCAGATTGATTTAAAACTTACTCGATAGAGTAATCAACTGCTTTTGTGCCCTTGAGGGTGACCAGACTTTGAAATATTGCTGCCTCTGTTCAACGGAGTTCTGAAGACAACTTGTCCTTCGGGAGGATACACTTTTCATCTGAAGTTCATGATGGAAACTTTCTTGATGTCAAGCACTTGTTCATATGCAAAGAATGTTTATTATGAGAAATATAATTCTAATACAAAGAGTATGTTTGTCTCGAAGTTTAAACAAACTTTTTGAAAAGATATCCTGACATCGAGTTTTTGTTAAAGAAAGATGGTGTGATACCAACTCAAGCGCTTAGCAGATCTCCTAGGAGTCAGCTTACCGTATTCTCGTGTATAGTTTGCTTTCAAATTAACCTTGCTTCAATTAGGACTTTTAAGGGTTGTAACGTGGCCAGGTTCACGGTTTTTAGAAAAAAAGGATTTTTAGGCTCAAATTATTTGGTGCCCACCCTCTTCATGATGTTCTCCAGTCCTAAGTCCAGTTAACTTGACACGAGCATTCATCTTTTAAGAGAAATTTGATATGATTGAGGAATCAATGAGGCGTTCAGACATGGTAGTCACTTTACCTTTCGTTTCTGGTGTCTGATCACACGAATTTGTTCTTTGTTGAGGATCTTTATTTTGTAATCCTTGTTTTTAGCTTTTTCTTTGCTTTTTTTTTTCGTTTCCCTAACTTTTGCCTGGACAAATTCTTTTGAATTTTGATTTGGATGTCCAGCGGGATGCCCTAACTTTTGCCTAAGTCACTTATTTTCAAGTTGTTGACTTAGCGAGCTTTCTTTATTTTTTCTTTTCTTTTTGATTCATTCTTTTTTTGAACAAGTCGTGTGATCCTGAATCTCAGATTTGTTGGAAGTGATTGTGACTGCCTGAGTCATTGATTGATGAAGAATTACCATTGTGGTATCGTCATATTTTGACCTCCTGATGTGAGGGATAAACCACAGCGGCTTTGATGTTGGTCTCGACCTCATGACGTGAGGGATAAATTTGATGTCTCGACCTCATGAGGAGAGGGATAATCGCTGTGGATCTGACTATCCTCAACCTTCTGTTGTATCCTTAGGTGCACTCCTGATGAGTTTCGAATGCTCGATCAGGTTAACTGACCACTACCCTGCCCATGGGTTAAAAATAAGGGTTTTTTTAGAGAAAAGAAACTCCTGCTTCGAAGGCTCAGCGGGGTTAACAAGGGTTTCACTCCCTTATATCTCTAGTGTTTGGGAATTTGAAACAATGCCTGTACATCATCAACAGGGTTCTACTTAAAAGCATATCATTTGAGGTTATTGGTATTATGTTCATCATTCTCCCTACAGAGTTATCGTGCTTTATAAACAAGAGTTAAGTATCACAAAAAGCATAGAAAAACATATAAGAGCAAAAACGAATGGATTTTTTTAAGACAAACATATCCAATGCATTATGATTATAGTTCAAAAATAATCAAGTTTTGCATACAATAGTATTGAACAAAACAAGAAAGCTTAAACATGAACATGCATGATGAATTAGGAATTGCCAATGTTGAGGAGACCCTCTCCGTATGGACTTATTGCTTCAGAAGATCCGTTGCATCAAAGGAGAACTTCAATTCTGGCCTTCAGGTGTGAATGTGATAACCTTTGAGCCAATCAGGTATTGAACCTTGTGTTTGAATAACTGATAGTCTTCAATCAGATAACCAAGTGCCCCATAGTGGAAAGCATACCAAGCACTACATCAAAACACTTTAGATCACTTCCTGGAAGAAAATTTCGGCAAGGCCTTACAAAAGTTGTAAGTGCTCAGCTTTAGGGATTTGAGTTGTGCTAGTGGTGCACATACTCAAGATACAAGGCGTCTTTCTTATCCCTCAGTCGGGAGCCCCAAACAACAACGACTGGAGTTTGTGAATGCTTTAGGGATTTGAGCTGCCAATGATGCAAACTCAAGAACACAAAGTCTTGCTTATCCCTCGGTCGGGAGCCCTAAATATAGCTGCTGAAACAGAAAACACCATCATGAATTGAGGAAACTTGTATTACTATCTGCGAACAACAATAACCTCTGCCACTTGGTCATCAAAGTCGTTACTTGGAACACACAATAGTTGTTGTGAAGGAAACCTCTGGCAGTACCAATTGCAAGTGATTCTCATGAGTTACTTCCTCGAGGAAAAACAAACATTCTACTTGCAGCATATGAAATGGGATTGACCAGTAGGAACCAATATGAATAAACTCAAACATCTCTGCATTGAGCAAGTCTTGTACTTTTCGCACTTCAACACCTTATAAGGCTTGACATTATGATCAGGTGCCCCAACATGGAACACACCTAGTATTGTCATTGAAATTAGGAGCGCAGTTTGTGGTGAGGAAGAACCAAAACATGAATCTTAACCAGCTGAAATTCCAACAAGCAGGGATGCAACTGGACACAAGGCATTAGGATCACATCAACTTGATTCTTACTCTTTCCGTCTCTGTTGACAAGAAAATGCTAGCGACAAGGAAACTCCAAGAGGAGGAGGTGACTTAAGATATGGAGCAGAACCTTGCGAATGAGAGGTGCCTTTGCAAAACACTCTTGATTACCGCCTGGCAGAATATTCTGACGAAGTCACACGGAATTTGTTAGTGCTTCAGGGATTCGAGCAATGCAAATGATGCAATGCTCAAGATAGACAATGTCTTGCTTATCCCTCGTGCGGGAGCCCCAAGCAACTTCAAAGACTTGTAGATACTAACATCATGACCAGGTGCCCCAGAATAGAACTCACACCTAGTGTCATTATCATCAAGCATAGACTCGGTAGACATCCACACAGTACGGAGCTTAACCAGTTGCAAATAAAGCAATCATGGAAGAAAATGATCATAAGACAAGTCTTCAAAAAGAACCCCAAACTGAGCTTTCATCTTGGTTACCCCACAAAGTTGTTCCATGAATGATCTTTGAACACACAATAAGAACAAATCAAGTCTCTGAGTCTGGTGAGAATACCAAGTCTGAATAAGAGACCCTTGATCTTGAACACCTGTTATGCATGAGATGTATGAGATGCATGATATGAATGCAATGCCATGTTCATTCGATTTCCAAGGAATCCCCGTGTTTTGATTTTTTTAGAAAGCAAGAGATGGAAAAGCTCGGCACGAGACTTAAAGACACGATTCCTTGGAAAGGGAAGGAACACGTATGCTAGTATGCTAGTTATTTTTTGTACATCATTTTTTGGAAAGTAAATATGCAATGATGCAAAGTGGTGGGACTTAGTGCCGCCCACCGGGCATTCTAGACTGCCGGTAATACACATAGGACAAAGCCAAAGGTTCGGGCCCCAAATAGTATACACTCAGAACATAGAATATCAATCCACGGAACCAAATCCCATAGTCAATAACACATTGGAATAGAACACATATTACCACTCGAACAAGAACCATAGTACCCCACGAACAGGAACCGATAGTACACACGAACGAGAACAGCGGTAACCCACAAACGAGAATAGCGGTCACCAACAATGTACCTGTTATATGATCATTTATTCCCACCCCACTCACGGGTAAAATCTAGGCCAAGGTAAGGTCATGAAACGCAGTATACGGTCCTCCCGAAGGTAAGCATCATCACTGCGCGGATGCGGGTGACGATAATACCTCCGTTTGAAACCACTACTCTGCTCGTGGTCACATAATCCATCCCGAGACATACACCTCGAGACAAACCATGCTCCCACTCTATCCTAGGGTTCCTATGGTTCACACATAGCCTGGGTATTAGGCCTTTTACCTCTTGAAACACCCACCCAACAGACAGAGATCCAGCCAGTCCAGAATATGATACAGAAAAGTAAAAGCGCACATAGAATGCAATGCAAACAGGCAAATATGCAAAGCAATAAAAACACCCAATGATAAACACACAAGCGCTAGGATCGACTCGCTAGGTCCGGACCAGCAACAGGTCGAGACGTCCCCAACAGTGTCGCCAGCTGTCGCTACCGCGAAAATTAACAGAGTCGCCACTAACATATTTATCCTAAAAAGGAAGGGAATGCCAGCAAACCACAAAACAAAACAACGGTCTCACAACCAGAGAAAAAGGGTAAGGGAGTCGGTTACAGGAGGGGAAGGTATTAGCACCCCTCGCGCCCATCGTACTCGATGGTATCCATGCCTGTGTCTAAAACTATGGGTGTGTAACAAATCTACGCTAATCTGGACTAAAATGTTTGCAGAATGTAGGGAAAAGAAAAAATTCAACTCGCACGGGCCCTACCCCGCTGCCTACGTATCCGTTTTGCGGAATCAGAGGTACCGTAGCTCGGCTAACTAATTTCTGTTTGTTTTGTGTTTTTTAGGTGAACGAGTTACATTCGCACTCCGCTGCTCGACCTTTGGAGACTTATGCTTGGGAATGGAGCGGAAATAACAAGCTCTTAAGAAAAGAAAATCAAAGAGTGTGGTTTGTGTTTTAAAGAATGCATGAGGAAAACCTAAGCTAAAGGGGAAAGCTTGCTACCTAATGTTATCATACAAAGGGTACAAGTCTAAGCTAAGCTATCAACCTACGAAGGAAAAGGGGAGCAAACAATAATATCACACAAACGAGCTCCGCTCGTAAAGCAAACAAAACCAACGGTACTGACCGAATGGTAGAAAAGCGGTCCCGCCATAGCCAAGGGGAGCAACTCAACCCAAGTCAACCAAGCATTAGACCTCGCGAAAATCATCGGGCCATAGACAAGAGGAGCGAGTCCCTCTCAGCAACCAAGCCGTCACGGATCATAAAGGAAAACGGTGCGTGCGTACACCGAGCGTCAACGTCGAACAACGCGAGCTATAGGAAAGGCGGGAGTCCGGTTGCATGAACCCTTTTCCTGACATACTCGATAACAAGATCTTGTGCTGGTTCATAAGCAAGCGAAGCGTAGCGTGCGCATACCGAACGGACTCGATGAGACTCTGCGGGGGTTGATTACTAACCCTTTCCGCGTGCCTTCCATGAGGACTTAACGGAGTGCCATATAGGACTTATTACACCGTGACTCCCTGCCGCAAAGCACAAATGTAAACACACCAACAAAAACAGAGCCTCTTTCGAGGGCTTGGCCAGATGCATGTCTAGGTCCTACTTCTCATGTTAAAGGATGATGCAGAAAGCGGTAAAAGGGACAAGGAGACAATACCGAACGGATAGCAAATCCGCAATGAGCTAGCAAGTGTAAGCAGAGAAGTCTAGAATACTTCGCGTAAGCCATCATCAAGCAAAGCGAGTCAGAAAGCGTCGTCGTGAAAATAAATCACGAGCGACATGTGGTACACGTCGAGCATAACCACATAAGCAACCTGCAAGAGAACACAAGTCAGACAATGCAGGAATATACATCTCAATGAATGAGAGATCAGATGAGTCCTGTTAGGAAGAAGTTCGTATTCCACAAATAAAGTGGAACACGACTCAAATCAATCGCACCAGAAGCGAAATCGTGTCCCACAAATAAAGTGGAACACGAAGCAAGTCTAATCGCAATCGAAGGCTCTCTCGAAGTACCTCGCACATCTCAACAACCAAATCAGTAATAACAAGGCAAACGCGCACCACCACAGAAAATAATAGCAATTAAATTCTAAGTAAATTCTAAAATAAAATCTAACAAGATTAAATTGTTTCTTATGGCATTTTCATCTAAAAATTAGAAAACTATGTAACAAGACATTAAAATTCTAACAAGCAAGAGGTATGACATGTTTTTATTAATTTTTTTATCACGGAAAAGTCTAACAAATGTAATTGTTTTTATAGCATTTTCTATCGAAAAACTAACACATAAATGATTTTACATGTTTTACTAAGCTAAAATCTCATAAGAAAATTGTTTTTATTATGTCAAAAATCTAACAAAGATAAATGTTTTTTCATACATTTTGTTATACTAAAAATGACAAGCAACAAACTAGTTAAAAAAACACTAAATCTTAATATGAATTATGCACACAGGGGGTTTATTGAGTGAAAGTAGTATGTAGAAACTAAGGATTTCGCAGGCCCAATCAGAACAGGGCCCAGGGGTGTTTTTTGTAAGTCAGATTTTATTATGCCAAAAAATAGAGGATGCGTGGGCTTCTTGTGGTGTAACCAGCAATTTCGTGGGAGCAAAGCCCAAGCCAAATGATCCATGGATTCTGATTTTGATTCAATTAAAATGATTTACATCCAAATTGTTTAATCACATATTAATCTCAATTAACTAATCAGATTTTGTTGTTAACAAACTCAATTAATAGCAATTAATTACGTTAAATCAATGTTAATGAAAAAAAGTGAAAATTAAAAGGAGATTAGGTTTGAAGTGAACCTTCACGTTTGAAATTCAACTTCTTCCTCTTCTCTCAAACGAAGAACGGCGGCGATATCTCAAACCTCTGGTGAACACAGTGCTCCGTCTGCCTCTATGATTCCGTCTTCTCGATCTCTCCGTCGTTTCCGATTCAATCTTTCTCTCGCTTTTCTCGATTCAAGCTCCCTCTCAATTCAAGCTTCAACTCGTCTCCGATTTGACTCAACTCTTTCCGCCACAATCTCTGCTTCAACTCCGATTTGATCTACCGGAGAATGTCTAGCGTCTCTTCCACGGTGCCGATGAGAAGGAATCCAACGTTAAAGCCAGGTATCTCTCCAATCACGCGCTTCTTTGATTCCTTTCCTCCCCTTTCTTTTCATTTGTGGCGAAGCTGTTATCGTAGCATGGTGATGATGATGTCGTTGTGGTGATGTTTCTGCAGATTGCGTAATGTTGTTGCAGGTGAAGCAAGATTGTTAATGATGGAGTAGGAGAGTTTATGATTGAAACGTTGAAGATGATGATGAAAGCAAGGACGAATCTGAGATCGAGATTGTGAAGGTGACGTCGCGATGATGACGAGAACGAGTTGTTCTTGCTGATTGACGACGATGATGATCGTTGCTACTTTTGCAGATTTGTAGAATATTGATTATCATGAGTTTTCTGTTGAATGATGAAGATTGAATCAATGTATATTCCTCTAGTTTTTCTTGCAGGATTTAAGGAAAGTGAAGATTGAAGGTTATATCAAAGGAGCTTGTTATCGGTTTTCTCAGAGCGTGAGTTGAAGATTATGGTGAATATGAAGATTTGTCCGAATCTGAAAATTGAGGTGTTGGAAAATTCAAGATTGAATCGAGAGAGAGGATTGAAAGATTCAGAGCTTGAAGAAGATTGAACCTCGTTCTGAGTTTTTTCGAATTCTGTTTTCGGTTATGAGGTGAGTTCTCTTCTGATCTTTTTCTATTATGAGGTTCCTTTTTTCTGTTACGTTTTTCTACTCTGATTTTTCTTGGTGATGATTGAATGAACTGTGAAAGACTCAATGGAGATGATGTTGGAGGTTCTTGGAGAATTGAAGGAGAAGGTTTAAAGATTGATTGGAACTAAGAATCAGTGGAGAGAAGGTTTTGTTACAAGTTTGTTATCGATCCTCGGTTCTGAAGTTCCTTCCGTTTTCTGTTGGTGAATGCTGTTTTTTTTTGGATAGCTGCAGGGTTGGTTGAATGTTCAAAAATATGGAATCGTTCATTGGCTTTCTGATGCAGGCTGCAAGTTTTTTTTCAACATCAATTGGGCTTTTATTTTGTAATTCAATTTAATATGTAATGGATGGACTTGAATATTGGATCATGGATGTATAGATTTTGTGTGAATGGACTGTATTGAATGGTATTGTAATTTTATGTGGATTTTTGAATATGGTATATTTGAATGGGCTTCTGATTTGTAATGGATATGGATTTTGTAGGTGTAACATTTTGTCTTAGATTTTGTATAAAATTGGTTTTTTGAATGAGTTTTGAATGGCAATATGGATATTGGTTAGGATTTGTAAGAGAACTTTGAATCTAAATCCCGCGGTTTTAACTCTCGACTTTATGAACTTCCGACAATATTTCTTCCAATTTTCATCTAAACCTCAATGGCATAAGGAATGAGTGAAGCTCGGATGGCGTTTGGATGATATCAAATGAACCTGGTGAATATTCAGACATGACATGAATACAGTGAATTGTTCTAATCTCGTAACTGAAATACTAAGAAATCTCACACAAATGTTAAAGAACTTTATTTCACATTGATTATTCTTGAATTTAAATCCACCTCAAGTCTAATGAACAGATTCCCATCAAACGCATCTTCAATAAAACTCTTTATAATTTTCTTCAATTTTCGAATGACGAAATAAACGTCTGTTAACTTATGGCACAGAGAAAGAGGGCAAATTTTGGGATGCAACAGTTGCTCGGATTGGAATTGGGGCCCGACCAAGAACTATTATAACCTGACCGACCTTGAGACTCGGACCAGCAAACGCAAGAAGTTTACGTCCTCCAAGTCATTGTCCATGGAGATTCCTGAACAAGGGGTGCCAACTTAAGAAGTTATCGAAGAGCAATGCCAGCCGACTCCAAAGAAGCATCAAACTGTAATGACTGAAGATGCCTATCAAAGAGACGTTGACATGCTTCCTCTTATGCGAGGTCTTGGCAAAGGTAGCGATGACAAGCCTGAAAAGTTCAAGTTTTGGAGCAATGACTTTGATGAAGTCAAGTACGCGTATGATCACCTGAATGCTGAGGGTGATGTTGAGAGAGCCAAGTCGGTGGGTCCTCAAGAGCTTTTTTAGAATCTTAGCTCTTACCATATGAGGAGCATGATCCTGTCCCGGGGTCTCTTTGAAGTCGGGGACGATAGGGTGAAAAAGGCCCACAACCTTGAGAAGGACCAGAAGCTCTAGGAAGAGGAGATAGCTAAGCTGGAAAAGAGTTTAAGGGATACGAAAGATAAGGCTTCTGGCTTGGAGAAAGACCTTGGCGAGCTAAAGACCAAGAAGGAGTCCTCGTAGTCCCAACTCAACAGCACTATTGCCGATCTGAAAGATCAGTTGAAGTCGACAATAGATGCTAATGAGGACTTAAAGGAATCTCTGAAGAAATTATAGATTGAGGTGCTGACAGCTGGCGATGAGGCTTTTGACAAAGCTAAGGAGCAAGTCCTGGTTCTTTACCTTGAAGTGGATTTGTCCGAGGTGGATTTTCTTAAGGTGGTGTAGGATGGCTGCCTTGTGGATCCACTGGACGCGGAACATACTCCTTCTCCTCAACCTGCCGTGAATGAACCCGTGAATGTCGCCGAGTTGAATCCAGAAAATGTGTGAAGAACTTTGAAGTTTTTTTCATTGTTTTGGTTAGTCATCCGCTATGGATGCATTTACGTAACGCTTTTGTGGAGTGACTATGTCCTCCTTTATTTAATTTCCCTCATGTAATCCAAACATAGCCCTGCTGAGGCTTTCGAATTTAAGTTTTATGGACCTTTTTCTAATTCAGTTGTCTTTTAAATTTATTTAACATTTACAATTTTCCTGAGTATGTAGCCATAGGTCGGCCCAAGTTTTGGACTTATGTGCATACAGTTTTCCATAAATTTTTAGACTTTAGACTTTTGCATTTTGATATTGTGAGGCTTTTTGCCCGATTTGTGCCAACTGGACCAACTGCTCACATGGTATAAGCCCCAAGCATTTGTTATTTGCTTTGCTAGCTTATATTAAATGCTTTGAAGGTCTTCACATTTGCGTTCCCGATCAGCAAGCTGGGTTGCGTACTCATTTTCCGTGTAAGTTCCCGTAGATCGAATGTGTCATACCTAAAATTTGTCCTACCCATTTTATTCCTAACTGGCTTATACTTCTCATTCATGTGCATATTTCAATTATGGCATTAACATGACTCATGCATTCACTAATCAATAAATCCGGAACGGAATCAAGGACTTTGAAAAGCTAGGGTTCTATTTGTATTCTCGGGGATACTTCAATTGAGGTTGACTTGTGTTAGGGTTGATTCCACTATCAACGTGGGCTATTATCCTCAATATTTTGGGCAGAGTTTAATATGAGATATTCAAGGCTTGTCATACAAGTTATTCAAATGGAGTACATTTATGAGTTGGGCATCCTCCATGGAATTTTGACTTCGGATGTGAGAAACATTATTCCCTGAGCTGACAATTAAGGTTTACTCCCCTATTTCTGATAATGGTCAAGAGGATTTCCCTTAATCAATCATCCCCATTCAAGTTTCGTTAGGATTTTCATTCATCTACAAAAGAGGGCTCATTTGGTTGTTTGAATGATAAGATGATGCACACATGGCTTAGGATTTCGTCACACGTTCTTGAAGTGCAAAACGTTGGTTATGGAAATAGTGTGAGAAAGGAAAAAGAGTTTTAAAATTCATGCAGGGCATACAAGATAAATTTTGATTCAAGTTCGAGTTAAAAAAAAAGATAAATGAGATACTCATCATGAAGTGAATTTGAATCCATGTGAATAAAGTTATAAAGTATGATCAAAGTTCGGTTTAAGCCATTTTTTTCCAGTTATCATCACAAAGGTGATTAAATCGTTCAAGATGCAAAAAGTGGAAATGGAAGTGTTCATTCAAATGTTGCTTTGATCATCTGAGAATTTAAGAAAACAATACAATGGTCAATACTCAAATGAAATTTCATTCAGTCAAGTCCACATCATCATTCAAGTCATACATCAAAATCTACTACAAGGTTTCAAAAGAATTACAAAGTTACAAAAAAGGGGGTTCTTTGCCTAGACTTAATCCTAAACGCTCTTCATGTTTGTTTCCAACCATCCGTTACCATGCTATGAATCACCTGCAAACCATAAATAAAACAATTAGGATCCTTGCACTAAATTCAAACAAAACTTCTAGGCCAAATATAACTGAACCAATTGTTGCACTAGAGTGAACCAAGCCAAGCAAATACAGGCAACATATCAAACAGCCCCATGAGATGCTCTCCACAACCACGCAAAAAAGAAGGGAAGAAAGGTAGCAGCCAGTTCAGCTATACCATAACATAATCCATGCCAAAATACACTACAAATCTGTATCATATTCACTTCATAAACCTACATCATTCATGACATTCACTAACCTTTGAGCCAATTTCCCTCTTCATAACTTGAGCCAAAATGAGATTTTTTGTCATCAAAAAACAGTATACAAAACCCTATACAGAAGAGGAAAGAGAGAATTAGATCATTTGAGGCATGCTAAAAAAAATCACTCTCGTTCAATAACAATCCACTCAGTGCCATATCCATCTCCTTTGCATAGAAAGATACCATAATCCAAGCAAAAATATGCAGGATGCACAATCCTATGTCTACAACCTGTTTTGATACAACCATAAGAAGTCAACATTCATGTAGACACGGCAGTATGACGGTTATCCTGATCAGTTCAATTATGCCAAACAGTAAAGTTCATCATGCATTAGTTAACGATTCGAGAAATTCAAACCAAGTGGGGCAGGGAATTCAGACTAAAAGTCAAGCATAAACTAACAAGGTTTGTTCAATAATTCAGTCACTAACAGTCCAATCTAATTCAGCTACAACTATTATGCATACATGATTCAATTCTTACAAAAATCAAGAGCATTTTAAATCAAACCAGTTTAGTACAAAAAGAAAACAGCAAGACCCATGCTAGTCTAGATACAAGGCCTGCTGCAAGCAATATTAAAATCCCTGCACCGATCAAAACCTAAAAATTCAAATAAGTTTCCAACTTTCAACCAAACCTGACAGTGGCTAACAATACTGTAGCAACCTGCCCTAAAAAATAACCTTTAGAGTCGCCACCTATTCTACCAAGGCGAATAGGAAACCTCGCGCAGTTAAGAGATCAGGGTAAGATACTATATTCAGGTCGAGGGAAGGTGTTAGGCACCCTCAACCCTTTCCTAAGGTTTGCATTATAATGATCAAGGTTTATGGCAAAAAATAGCGAAAGGCTACAGACAATCAAAAGGGTTAAAGGCAAGATTATTAATATTAAAGGTTTATGATTAAGGAACATAATCGGGAAAAAATGAGATTTATGGGGGAGGGGACTCGCCTTGTTGCCAAGTGCCTACGTACCTCCTTATGGAGGATCAGAGTCTACAGTTCGGGGAAGGGTTGTACGCTCTTAGGATTAGAATTTGATTTGGGATGGTTTTGAAGGCTTTTTGAATGGCCTATCGTAGTTTTGAATAAGGATGAAAATCCGTAGTTGGATTTGAAGTGTTGTAAATGCTTAGATTTGGGAAATGTTTTAGGATTGGGCGTACAACCCTAATATTAGTATGTACTATTAACCGCAATGATCAATAGATTCGATCACCATAGTTAAAAGATTAGTAGTTGCATCGTTATCAATTTTAATTAATGAATTCAATTATCACTGATAACGAATAAAAGTATATTTTAAGAGTTTTAATAATTTAATTTGTATCATTATCCCTCGTTATCGATTGATTCGATTAAAAATGATAATGAATTAGAATGAGGAAAAGAGGCTAATCATCGCAACTGATAAAAATGGCTGAAACCCTTTAGCCAAATAAAACTTATTATTTTAATTAAATATATGTTTAAGAAAAAAATCGATTATTGCCCATCACGATTAATAGATTTAATCGGGACGAACAATAAATTAATGATTTAATATTTTAATCATATATTAATTTATTTAAAAAATATTTATTATATAAATAAGTATTAAAAAGAATTAATTAAAATATATAAATTAAATAAAATAAATTAGTTTATAGAGATTTTGATTCAGTATGGCAGGCTGGGAGGTCTATGATATGTTTATTCAGTCCTGTACGTTGGATCTAAGAATGTTGAGAATCCTATGGTTGGATCTTAGAGGAACATGGTGGACCATCTAACTGTTAGCACATAGAATTATGAAGCAAAGCTTGGTAAAAATAATATGGCAAGGGCCAGGGATCGAACCCTGGACCCTTCGGTTGCAAGAAGATGCGTTTACCATCTGAACGATTTGCCCAGTTTGCAAATTAAACGCAATCATACAATAATATAAAAAAAAGCAATGCACACCTAGAAACACGCGCCAAGATTCAAACTGGCCAATCGTATGGAGACACGCACCTTTCTCCTTCGCTGAACCCAAATTCAAACCAGGGCTATACCTACAGCTCAAAGCCCGTAGCAACAACCTATAGCGACGGTTTTATCCGTCACTATAACACTTGTGAAATTACAAAACTCTATACAAGCAATATAAATCCAAAGTAAAACCATTAATCAATGCGTGGTGTCCTCCTAAACACGATGGAGCCCCTGATTTTGTCTAATTTTGCCTAAATCCTAAAGCCCCAATTAGGAAGCTCTTAACCCTAACAATGGCAATCCCTCACGCAAGCAATTAAACCACAATTACCTTATCCAGAAATGTTCATAGCATCATGGCAAACATAAATATACAATCAAATCATGTGTATGATGCGTAAAAGATTGAATTCGAATCCAAGTTTAGTGAGTGCAAACCGTGAGCCACAGAGCACAATTCTAGGAATCTGGAACGTTGGTGATGGTTGAAATAGCTCTAAGAATGATCCAGGAATGTTTTTGAATCGTCAATACGCCTTGAATTGCTCTGCCAGTTGGAAACCGATTTGAGTTTTTCTCTTGGATTTTTCAAGTTCTCCACGAGTTCTTCAGGGATGCAAACCTTCCAAAAAAATCCCCTTGTAATCTGTATAACTTAGGTATTTATAGTAGAACAAATTAGGTTAACAAATGTGGATTGATTCTTGTTAATTTGTCAAATTGGTTTTTGATTGATTCTTGGATAAAAGATTTCCAAAATTGGCTCAATTATGCTCCTTCTCTTTCCAATCACTTTGCTCACGAAAATTATATTGAAATATGAAATAAATGTTGATTGAAATTGGTCTTTATAAGATTCATAACCAAATAGTTGATTTTCCTTTGATTTATGCAACTTTAAATCATTATTTAAATGAATAAAAATCGTATAAAATCAAATAAAAATCCTATAATTCGTGGCAAGTGAATTTGATAGCTTGGGTAACTTGTGGATCAAGATTAAAGCTTAAAAGGTTAGGCCCATTTGCAAAAAAATTCCAATTTGAACCTCTTTTATTTCACATTTTCCCTCCAAAATTGCCCAACTTTGACAGGGAATATCTCCCTCAATTTTTAAGCTATGAAGGAGTTCTAGGACTTTTTGGAAACCTCAAGATGTCCTCTATAAGCCACTTTGGAACATATTTTTCATTTGGAGATATTATCTTGATCATATGCCCTTTGACAAAAAACTGCTTTTTGAAGGATAGAAAAACACTTAGAAAGGGGGGGGGGGGTTTGAATAAGTGTAGTCTAAAAACTTGAACGATAAAAACAAATTGCACAGTTATTTTTATTCTGGTTCGTTGTTAACTAAACTACTCCAGTCCACCCCCACGGAGTGATTTACCTCACCTGAGGATTTAATCCACTAATCGCAACAGATTACAATGGTTTTCCACTTAGCCCACGACTAAGTCTTCTAGAGTATCCTGATCACAACCTGATCACTCTAGGAACAAATCTTAGACACAAGCTAAGACTTTCTAGAGTATCCTGACCACCACGTGATCACTCTAGTTACAACTGCTTAGACACAAGCTAAGACTTCCTAGAGTTTCCTAATCAACACTTGATCACTCTAGTTACTTACAAATTAATGTAATAAATTCTAAGAGTATTACAATGCTTCTGAAAAGCTATAATCACAACAATGATATTTCTCTTAAAGTTTAAGCTTAATCTCACTAATATATTACAACAGCAATGTAGTAAGCTTTGATGAAGATGAAGTTTGAGAGCTTTGATTTGAACAGCGTTTCAACAAGTTAATATTCACAGAATTGGTAACCTTGCTTCTCATAAGAACTTCATACTTATAGGCACTTGAGAAGATGACCGTTGGGAGCATTTAATTTTTTGCGTATTCCGTACAACATTGCATTTAATGTTTCACTCTTTTGTCAACTACCTCGAGCCTTGTTCACGCTGTGTCCACTGACGTTGCCTTTAATAGCTTCTAACGTTCCTTTTGTCAGTCAGCGTAGCCTGCCATCTTGTACTTGCTTCTGATCTAATGTTTGTGTATACAACGTTTGAATATCATCAGAGTCAAACAGCTTGGTGCAGAGCATCTTCTTGTCTTCTGACCTTGAAGTGCTTCTGAGCGTGATACCATGAGAGCTTCAGTGCTTCTGCTTCTGAACTCAAGTTCTTCTGATGCTTCCATAGACCCATGTTCTGATTCTGCTTTGACCATCTTCTGATGTCTTGCCAGACCATGTTCTGATGTTGCATGCTGAACCTTCTGAGTCAGTGCTTCTTGCGCTGAATTGTGCATACTCTTTATGTATTTCCTGAAAGGGAAATTGCAGTGTATTAGAGTACCACATTATCTCACACAAAATTCATATCCTTGTTATCATCAAAACTAAGAATATTGATCAGAACAAATCTTGTTCTAACACTTTTGACTGATGTTTGAAAAGGACCTGTAATCGTTTGCATCATATCTCCCAAATGAAGCATTTTTGGCCTTGGCTCGTGATAGGCAAAGTTGTAGAGAATCCAATTTACTTCAAAATAGGCTTTGAGTGGGTAATTTTTGATATTCCATGTGAAAGTTATGGCCAGTCAAAGTTGAGTAGACTTTCTCCTAAAGAAACCCTAATTTGAACCTTTTTGCATTTGTTCATTTCTGAGTTTCTATTGATGGATCATGATCAACCTTTGATCAAATGATGGATATATTCTCACACAATTGATGTTGACCAAAATTGAGAGGTTTTGACTGTGCTTTGATTATGGTTGGCTTTTAGGTCAAACCAGTTGACTGTGGATCATCTGAGCTGTTGAACAAGTAAACTTTGGATTTGGGCCTTGACTTTTGACATAGAGGTGCCTTGGAACATAATGAATCATGGGGAACTTCATTGGAGACCTTATTTTGTTAATTTCCCTAGGAGGGTACCAAACCCTAGCTTTAGGAGACTCTTGCTCAGGAGAATGGCTGGATGAATCTCTTGAACTTTGAATCATTATGAATGGAATATGGAAGGCAAATTTTGGGGTATGACAAATACCTCTAATTAACACCATACTACAAACTAACCTATCCTATTCCTAATATATTCAACCATGCACCAAAATTCAATATCCGCATCCGCAATTCGCAATCAGTTTGAATTCAGAAATTCAATACAAAGACAAAGCAAATCATACCTCAATCCATATCATCTTTTAAAAAGGATTTCTTCATGTACAATCCGACGGCATTCCAACAGCAGATGCATCAGAGTCAGTCTGCAAATATACAGTAATTGTTTAGCTTAATAGTTCAACTATTATCAACATGTTCTACTGAAGTTCATACCATCCAACACATATCATCACAATAAAAAGTCCAATGAGAAGGGACTAGAATAAAAAACAGGCCCAGAACACGCGACAATTCTAACAGCCTATAACAATTATTAACGAAAAATAACGGTCTCCAATTAACTTTATTAACAAACTAACTGTTTTCTGATTGTGTTACTAACAGATTTTGTAACTGTCATACACTAACTATTGATAGGTTTTACATTTAATAATAACCTAAATGCTAACACTTTTTACAAACTAAAATTTTACTAACATTTCAATAAAACTAACATCCCATTTAACTGATCATTTCTAAGTGCTCTAGTAAGTTACTATTCTCAAGCTTGCATGCTTAAATCACATATATATTGCTCTTCTCTCAAAGACATGATGTAACACCCCAATTCTACCCGACGAATATTATAAAAACAGAGTTACAAATTTTCAACAAAATATGGGATGCTACACTTTCAACTTAAAAAAACGACATTCAATCACCTGTAAATCAGATACAAAACATATAATTTTCTGATGAACCGACAAAACCTGCTTAGTCTTTAAAAATAAAATAACTTTCATTACTACGCATCGGATTCATCGATTCAACGGAAAATATCAAAACATCTTGACCAACTCAAACAACTTTAATACATCAAGTCTTTAATGAAAACAACTTAAAAATTCAGCAACATAATAATAAAACCAACAAATAAGAAAACACGCGTTCATTACCAACATAGGGGTAACATTCAAATAGAAGGGGTGAGATATCGAGCCATATAATTGAGTGTATGATAAACAATATATTAGATCAGATTATATAAAATTACCACTTCAAAAACATTCAAACAACATCAGTCATCACAATTCAACAACACCAACATCATTATATTATAACAATCACAATTCAAATATGCGACACGAAATGCAACTTGTACAATGCACATGCATGTAGTTCCAATGGAGCAAAACTTCCAACTTAGAAACCGCCAGTTAATATAGGCGTCAACAAGGCATAAGCCTTCAACTTAATATTTTCCAATCCAGGTTAACTTACCGAGCATCAACTCCAACTTGAATTTGCCAATTTATAGCGGCAATACAACAAAATTCAACGTCACTTGAAATTTCACATATTTCAGCAAGTATACAACACACTAAAATCGACCAAAATATATGACAAACGTTCAGTAATTACCCGAACAATTCAACTATAACGGCTAATTAATTATCGGTTACGAGTTCTATCATTTCTAATAAGTACTAATGTGTCTTATAATGTCTCTGTTATGTTAATTAAGTCCACTTCTTATACTGCTATTTAAAATTCAATCTGCTAAACCTGCTACTACTAGTTTCACTAACCTTCTATTATCACTCTTCAGCTAATAAATTTTCTGCTATAGATTTAGTGCTACTTATGCTCTGCTATTAACAGCCTGATGCTGATACTGTTATTACTCTACTACTTTAATTTTGTCAATGTTCCACAATTTAATTATAATATGACGTGCTACTTACTAACTTAATTAATAACCTGAGACACCATTTGCTACCTAGTAATTAAAGTGCATAACTTAACTAATGACATAAGGTACGTGAACAATTGGTGGCCCCCACTCTATACCTTGTGGTGACCTGACCGCCCCCTTTATTCCTACTACCCATGGAGCACGCTCCCTCACTATTCACATGGGGGTGAGCACCCCTTCTTTATTCTACCTAGGGGGTGACCGCCCCCTTGTTTCTTTTCTTTCTTTCTTTTTATTTTCTCCTTCACGCAGCAATTCACCTAATCTCAGTCTCCCTCGACCACTTACCAGACTAACACAACAACGTATTTGCAGCAGCATAAAAATCATGCCCAGTCAACATAGAAAAATTTCTCACCAACAATTTATTAATATCAACCAATTTCCAGAAAACAACCATTAATCAAAATCACAACAACAAAACATTTATACCACATCAAGATAAAAAATATTCGACAACGAATCCATTGACACCAACCAATTGCATCAGTTTCAGAACAGTCACAACAAATAAAACACAAACAAAAACAATTTCATATACCCAATTCCACATACTATTCATCATATACCTTATTATTGAGTTAGAACCCCATCCTTACCTTAGATTGAAGGTTGCTCTATAATTTTCTCCGATCAAATTCCTAGCTTTTTCCCCTTTTGTTTCTCCTCTTCTCGACACTCTCACGTTCCAATTTTTTTTATGCTAAAACCTAATCTCTTACTGCCACTTTTATATTTCTATGTATTTAACTAACCAATATAATGAGAATACTATTTTTTTGTTATTCTTATTGGGCTTCATTTTTACACCTCCCCACTTTTACTACTTCTAACCATAAAAAGCCCATATAGTTATTCAGTATTATTTCTAATACTTTATCCACAACTTAATCAACTAAATTAATTAACTAACAACTTGACAACTTAAATCAAAACTTCACAACTTCGATAATTAAATAAAAAATAATTCAAGAATATTTAATTAAATAATTAATTAAATATCAGGCGACACTACAACAAAATTGATATTTTGTATCGCCTAATTTAATAGCACTTTTGAAGAAAGTGCTATTAAAAAGGAAAAAACACATCTATAATAGCACTTTATATCCGGGCGCTATTATAAAATACAAACAATGCGATTTTGATAGCACTTTATATCCAGGCGCTATTATAAAATACAAACAATGTGATTTTAATAGCACTTTATGGAAAAACGCTATTATTAAACTTTACTAAGATAGCACTTTATTTAAAGCGCTTTTAATATTATTCACAAAAATAGCGTTTCCTTTAAAACGCTATTAAAATTGTTCATTATACAAAAAATATTTTTCATAGACAACACTTTATGTAAAACGCTATTATTTTAACCATCCCAGTGTTAGCATTTTAGAACAAACGCTATTATTCAGCTTAATAAAAAAAGCAGGATTTTTTTACGTTTTAGGCGCACAATATTGGGAAACTTTTCAACTTGCCACCAAAACTCTTCTTCTTCTGAACCTTCTCTCACGAATCCTTCTCTCACCAAACCTTCTCTTACTAAACTTTCTGCCGAACCTTATCTCACGCTGTCAAACCCTTCTCTCACGCCGTCAACCCTTCTCTCACGCTGTCAAACCCTTCCCACGCCGTCAACCCTGCTCTCACGCTGTTAAACCCCTCTCCTTCCGTCAATCCTTCTCTCACGCCGTCAAACACAACCACACACTCTTCTCCAATCGTAGGCCCAAAGACCGTATCGGGAAGAGGAAACCACCTGAGACTGTACTGGAGTTGAAGTCTTCGCCGGAATCTTCGAAGGTAGGTTACGAATTCTAGCTTTTTTTGCTTGCAATCATGTTCGGTTCTGTTTGAATCGGAAGTTTAGAAACATAGGGGAAGTTTAGAAATATAGGTTACAAATTCTTCACTGTTTGAATTTTGTCTTTATGAAGCAGGGAAGGTTTAAAATCTAGCTATTTGATATGATATGAAAATCTCAGTGAAATTTCATAGTTTGGAAGATATTGGGGGTTTTGTTTTGGATCTGGTAATTTAAACATTTTGGATTTGCGCATCAGTGTAATCACTCACTGTTATTCTAAAAAGAAACAGATTATTGAATTAGATTCAAATAGACAAGATAAATTTATGAAATTGAAGCATAAATAAAATGTGATTTCAAGCTTCAAATGACTGATTTCAAGCTTAAAATAAAATCTGACATGTAATGTTTTGTGACCTTGGTTGATCAGATTTATTTGAAGTTGTTGATCGAAGAGCGAAGCTGGTTGCCAGTGACATAGTGGAAGAATAATCTGATTCCAAGTCTCTAGGTTTAGATTTTAGTTCTTTTGACCTTTTCTTTAGCCCCTTTGTATACATAATCTAGAATTAGAATTAGGTTCACTGCGGAGTTATTTTCATCTTTCTATCTTAGTTCTAAAATAGTCTGTTGTACATGTACCCTGCTTCACAATTATTTTCATCACATTTTACTAAGGCAACAAGTTCTATTAGCTCTATGCTCTTTCTTGATCACTTTTCACATGATTCCTATCCCTTTAATTATCTATGATTATTACTATGTTATATAAACCTTTAATTTTCGGTTGTCCGATAAGATCTTTAGAAATAAAGAATGTATTGATTTGGTTCATAACAAATCCATCAGACATGTAGCATGAATCCCTTCTTTAACATGATTTTACTTTGGATCTTTAATCTTTATTCTTTACATATACTGCTTTTTATATTTGTTTGAACAAATAATTCAACAAAGATGATTTTGTTTGTGTTATATATTGGTCAGATGGAGTTGCACCACGAGGGAAAATGAACCAGCAAAGGACCAGGCATTTTCAAGCTACTAAAGATGACCAAATGTGTGTAACTATTCATTTCATCTATTATAATTATGTTTCGATGATAGAGCCTTGATGCTTTTTTCTGAATTATTATGGTTTTGTATTTCTAGGAAGCTGAAGAGGAGAGATTGAGGAAATAATTTGAAATCGAAGGAAAACAAGTTCTACCTAAACAAGAATTTGAAGTGTCTGACTCAAATATAATCACCCCAGGAACTGAGTTCATGCACCAACTCTCAAAGGCTCTTAAAGCCTACATCTCTTCAAGAATATCCTCTCATTCATTAAGGAAGGGTATTATGGTAACAGAATAAAACTATGTTCTTTTGGATATGTAACACTATGGTTGGTACTTGGTGCTGTTTTGTTGTCGTTTCTTGTTTTTTAGGTGTTTTATTTAGAGAATATGACTTTTTGTTTTGGGATTTGGATTAAAGTACTCTTATATGGAATGTATGCATCTATAAATTTGGCTATGCAAATGCCTTTTTTTTTTCAAGTACACCAAATACCCTCTATATATGTTATGATATTTGTAAACAAGAGGATTTGGTTTAAAATGTTATTTGGTGTTGATGAGTAACTTAAAGCATTATTTGATATTGAATTGAATGTAGCTTTTTGATATTTCCACACCAATAGAATGATTTTATGCGCAAAAAAGAAGAAGAAGAAGTGTACCATATATTAGCGCTTTCATTGAAAGTGCTATCAAACATGAGTCATATATTAGCGCTTTCTTGGAAAGTGCTATCAAACATGAGTCATATATTAGCGCTTTCTGTAAAAGTGCTATCAAACATGAGTCATATATTAGCGCTTTGTTTGAAAGCGCTATCAAACATGTGCCCTTTAATAGCACTTAATTTGAAAGTGATGTCAAAATCAAATCAAAACACACGCAAAATGCATACTTCAATAGCGCTTTAGAAACAACGCTATTAAAAACTGGTACTTTAATAGCGTTTTTAAAGTGCTATTAAACAAAAAATATTTACAATAGCGGCGCGGTTAATAGCGCTTTTAAGTGCTATCAAAAATAAAAAAAGTGCTATTAAATAGCTCATTTGGCGTAGTGTGTTACAACTCTCCCTCACTTCGAATATTTTCGTTCTCGAAAATTTATCTGAATCAAACAACTAGGGATAGGATTCCTGCATCTTGCTTTCCAACTCCCATGTCATGCTTTCTCAAGCAGCTCCTAACCAAACTACTTTCACCAATGCAATCTCCTTGCCTCTTAGAGTCTTTATTTCATGATCCGCGATCCTTATAGGCTTCGTCTCTACTGTAAGATTATCATGTACTTGCACGTCATCCATATGAATCACATGAGATGGATCTAAAATATACTTCCGGAGTTGCGACACATGCAACACATCATGCAAATTTGAAAGATTAGGCAGTAAAGCCACTCTATAAGCAACATTTCCAACTCTGTCCGAAATCTGATACATGATCACCCGCTTGAAATGCTCGCCCCACACCGGTCACTGGCGTGACTCTAAAAAATACATGATCACCCGCTTGAAATTCTAAATCCTTCCTTCGCTTGTCATGATAACTTTTCTGTCTACTTTGAGAAGCTTTCATCTTTTCTCAAATTAACTTCGCTTTCTCTGTGGCCTCTCAAACAATATCAGGTCCAAGTAATACACTTTCTCCAGATTCATGCCAACACAAGGGAGTTCGACATCTTCAACCATACAACGCTTCAAAAGGTGTCATCCCAATACTAGAATGGTAACTGTTAGTATAAGTGAAGTCTATCAATGGAAGATAAGTATCCCATAAGCCTCCCTGCTCAAGAACACATGCTCTCAACAAATCCTCCAACGACTGAATAATCCTTTCTGTCTGACCACCCGTCTGAAGGTGATACGCTCAACTCAACCTCAACTTAGAACCCAACGCCTCTTGAAAACTCTTCCAAAAATCAGAAGTAAATCTTAGATATCTATCCGAAATAATACACAAATGAACGCCATGCAACTTAACAATCTCATTGGTATAAATCTCCGCTAACTTCGATACTGGATAAGTGATGTTAATAGGAATAAAATGAGCCAACTTAGTAAGCATATCAACAATCACCCAAATCAAATCATGTCCTCTTGAAGTATAGGAAATCCCATCATAGAGTCCATTGAAATGCTATCCCATTTCCATTATGGAACTTCTAACGGTTGCATAAACTCTACAAGCTTCTGATGTTCGACTTTTGACTTCTAACAAGTTAAACATGCATACGCAAAATGCGCTACATCATGCTTCATCCCAGACCACCAAAACAAATTCTTCAAATCTTGATACATTTTAGTAGCTCCTGGATGAATGTTCAAATTGCTTCCATGACTTTCCTCAAGAATCACCTTCATCATCTCTGCATCATCAGGAATACAAATCCGATTACGGAATCTCAACACACCTTGTGCATCTTTTTTGAAATCATTATTCTCAGACTGATCAACCCCAACCATCGAATTTACCAATTTCACATCTAACTTCTGAGCTTCTCTAATACTGTCTAGAAAATCATTATTAATCTTCAACATACCCAACATAACGCTTTGCGGTGTCACCTCACAAACCAAACACATATCTCTGAACTGCTCAATCAAATCCAACTCCTTAACCATCATTACCGACATATGAAAAGTCTTTCGGCTTAAAGAATGAGCCACAACATTAGCTTTACCTAGATGATAATTCAAACCGAAATCATAGTCTTTTAACAAATCCAACCATCTTCGTTGTCTCATATTCAATTCCTTCTGATCAAATAAATACTTTAAAATCTTATGGTCACTAAATACTTCAAATCTAGAACCATAAAGATAATGTCTCCAAATCTTCAATACAAAAACAACTACAGCCAACTCTAAATCATGCGTAGGATAGTTCTTTTCATGAGTTCTCAACTGTCTTGACGCATAAGCAACCACCTTGTCATTCTGCATAAGCACACCTCCTAAAACCATTTTAGAAGAATCACAATACACCATAAAAGATTCTCTCAGATTAGGTAATGTCAAAATCGGAGCCGACATCAACCTCTTCTTCAATTCTGTAAAACATTATTCACATTGAATGTCCCATACAAAAGCTTTACCCTTATAAGTCAACTTAATTAACAGAAGTGTCAACTTAGAAAAAACTTCGATAAACCTTCTATAATAACCGGATAATTCCAAAAAGCTTATAATCTCGGTAGCGACTTTGGAGTTTCCCATTGCAACACAATATCTACCTTAGATGGATCTATAGAAATGCCAGTACCTGAAATAGCATGACCAAGAAAACTCAATTCTTTTAGCCAAAATTCACATTTGGACAACTTTACATATAACTTCTTCTCTTTCAAAACCTGCAATACTAATCTCAAATGTTCAACATGCTCTTCTTTCGATTTAGAGTAAATCAAGATGTCATCAATAAACACCACTACAAGCCGATCCAGATAATCATGAAAGATATAATTCATGTATTCCATGAATACTCCCAACGCATTAGTAACACCGAAAGGCATCACCGAATACTCATGATGTCAATATCTCACCCACCAATTGATCCATCAAGTCATCTATTCTTGGAAGTGGATACTTGTTCTTAATTTTTACTTTATTCAGTTGTCTATAATCAATACAAAGTTTCATGATTCTATCTTTATTATTTACTAGCAACACTGGAGCTCTCCACTGTGATACTCTTGGCCTTACAAACTTATTCTCAAGTAAATCCTCCAATTGCTTCTTCAGTTCTGACAATTCAGACGCAGACATCCTGTAAGGTGCCATAGACACAGGTCTGGTACCAACTACAAGATCAATAGTAAATTCAATTTCTCTTTCTGGCGGTTCATCAAGAATTCCATCAGGGAAAACTTAAGGAAATTCTCACACCACCTTTAACTCATCAATTATAGCTTGATTCTCCATAGACAACGATGCCATCAACGAGAACACCTGAACTTCTTCTTTCATTAACAGTCGCAACTGTTTAGTAGACAACAAATCGACTCCCTCCTCTTTAGGAGTGGAAAACCTCCCCAACTTATCATAACAATGAATATGAACATGGTTATGCTCTAACCAGTTCATACCTAAGATCACACCCAACCCTCTTAACAGAAAACAAACTAAATCAACAACAAAGTCTCTATCGAAGATCTACATAGGACACTTTAAACACAAAAGGGAAGTAGTCACCGATCCCTTAGCTGGAAGATCGACGACCATCTCTCCATTCATAGAAGACATAGCAAGATTCAATCTTTTAACACAATCAGCAAAAATAAAGCAATGAGTACCACCAGTATCAATAATAGTGATTAACGGAGTACTATTAATGAAACATGTACCTTTGATAAGTCTATCCTCATTTCTTGTCTGAGTCCTAGCCAAAGCGAACACCTTTCCACCAGCTTGTTCTTGCTTCAATTTCTGACATTGACTACCAGTGTGTCCCTCTTCACCACAGTTGAAACAAACCATCTCCTTATGCTTGCACTCAGATATTGCATGCCCGGTCTTACCACAACAAAAACACCTCTTCACCTCAACACTACACACATTACTCTTATGACTAGGTTTCACACATTTGAAGCACATAATACCAGCAAGAGCATCTCCTCCACTAGTTCTCTTTCCCTCAGCAACTTTATGTTTACCTTTCCCAGCTGGAGCATCATAAGGCTTGTCACGGTTCTTTTATTTCTTACCTCTCCTCTTGTTGACAACCTTATAATGAGCATTATTGTCCTCCTCATAGATCCGGTAACTATAAACCAAATCAGCAAAGACACAAATCTTCTGATATCCAACTGCCTTCTTGATCTCAGAGCGCAATCCATTCTCAAACTTGATGCACTTTGAAAATTCCACAGTCGCCTCGCTATAGTGCGGATAAAACTTGGCCAGCTCAAGAAACTTCGCAACATACTCAGTAACCGACTGATTCCCCTGCTTCAGTTCGAGAAACTCAAGTTTCTTTTTTCCCCAAACATCTTCAGGATAATACTTCCTCATGAACTCCCTGTTTACCAGTGATTTCTGCAAACAACCGCTAGTCTTCCAAACAATATATCTTTGGTAACTCACAGGATCGACTAGATTAATCCTAAGACAAGTGTCTCGAATGCTAGGGTTCTTATAATCTGACTCATTGTTTTGATCTTATATTTAAATGATTAATTTTATGTATGATGATGAATGATTTTACAATGAATGGGGTTTGATAATGAACCATAAAAGAAAGAAGTATAAAGACTTTAGCAAAATCTATAAATTTCCTATGAAAGTAAAAGAATATAACATTAAGGTAAAGGATTTCGAAAGTAAGGATGATAAAGCGAAATGTAAATTTGACTGGAAACTAAATGACGATAAAATAATGTAAAGTAACTTGTGTTTATATAAAGGCAATAAATTGACTTCGAATAAAATAAACAAGGTGTTCTTTCACATACATTTGTTCAGCAAAGACTCGTTTCTCTAACGCTGGTACTTTGAGTATATTTAATGAATTTTTTGTATATCCGTTTGAACATACTAAATCTAAACATTTAGACTCCTATTTATACTAAATCGACCCTAATGGTCCCTACATAGATGACTGCCGTGTTTGTAGCCTTAAACGTTGCCTCCTTGAGATGTTTCCACGCGTTTGCCTAATTACACATTCCCATTTTCATTTCAAATATTTCCCGCTCAATGCTATGAGTTTGGCGAACGCTGTTGTCGAAAGTGTTCTTGTGAATATTTCAAGGATTCTTCTAAGTTTATATTTCAACATAAATATCATTCCTTTCGAAGACTATCTGCACGAAATAACCTCTTTCAAACCGATTTCCATAGCATTTCGAATACACAACTTCAAATTATCTAGCTTCAAAATCGAAATCTCCAGTTAATAAATTGCCCCCAATAAATGTTCGTTTCGAATCATTTATAGAAATGGACATTTTCTGTCTTATATATTTCAATGATCTTGACCTATCATTTTCCTCGAGACTTTGTAATTGACGCCATAGTCATCAGGACTTCTTCAAACGTCTTATCATTTTCCAAAACGTCTCTTCAGAATGTGTGTTCCCATGTTTCATCATTGCTCCTATTAAGTAGGAGTAATGCTTAGGCTGCATAACCGCCTTATTTTCCAATTGTTGTCAAACACGTATCCCATTAATTATCTCTCCAAATATTTATCAAATCTGAAAGGTTTTCCACTCACCTCACTTATAAATAGAAGTGCTTCAATATTTTAAAACTTCTCTCAAACCTTCAGCGCTGAACACCCTCTTCTATTCATCTTCCCCAAATTTTCTAACTAATTTTTCTGATTCTTCAACAAAACTTCATCCAACAATGGCTTCTCCTGATCAAATACTCAAACAAAAACAGATCATGGACACCACCGAACCTATTCTGAAGATCAAGAAGCCAACGCAAATAGAGAATCGAGAGTATATACCAGAACCACCATATCTTGAAGAAAAGCATAGAATATATGCATCTCAGGTACTGATTCCTCTTGAAATTTTAGAAAAAACTTGTGCGTACATGGGTCCATTTCTTGGCCCAAATGCAGAATTGAAACGTAGCTTCTTTCCCACTTATTATAAGTGTAGGCCTTTAGTTAGTAGAAATCAAGTAGATGAAAAGGGAAATCCCGTACTTACTGGTAATAGGATAGATGACAAAGAAAATCCTAAGTTAGTTGAAATAGAGGAAGTTCCTCTACCTCAAGATACATCTTCGACGGAAGCTTTAATAGCTCAAGAAAAAATCCAGTTGGATTACATGACTAACACTCTTAAAGTGTTCAGAGCTATCCCTTTAGCGAAAGACCCTGAACCTTACTTCTCTTGGCTGGAGAAGATAGAAAAGAAGAAATCCCAATTCTGGAAAGAATTAGGGATTTATGACTTAATCCAATTATCGAAAACTGGACTCGAATACAATCAGGCTATGCTAGTAGCTTCGTTATGTTTCTGGGACACAACTCACAATACTTTCCATTTACCTTGCCGAATGGTGACTCCCACACTCTTCGACGTGGCTGCCATCGTTGGACTTCACCCCCTTGGAGAGGACTTCAATCCTAGCTTCATGGACATTGATACTATATAGTTTGGCGAAAGCAAAACCACTTATACTGTATATATTGCGAAGCATTACGTCACAAACACGAAGAAGTTTCTGGCGAAGAACACATCGCCTTCTTGGAACTCTAGTTGTCAAGATGTGTTTTCTGTTCGAGATCATTGCAATTGGCGAAAAGATATTTGGCTATGGCGAATCAACTGAACTCTGGGAAGAAGTTGAATCTGGCCCAATTAATTCTCATGTATCTCTATGAAGTACTGGGCAAATTTGTAGAGTACTTGAAAGATCAACAGGCTGACAAATCAATTCTTTTCGCTGGTCCTTTTTGGCTGCTCCAAGTGTGGTTAAATTCCACATTCGAGACCTTTTTTCCAAAGAAAGGCATTGTTGACGAAGAAGTACCTGCCATCAAGGAAAGAACAGTCGAAGGGACTAGACTTGCTCAATTGACCCTTGTGGAAGAATCTGGAGTATTGCCACAAACCTTTCGAGCTTTCATGATGATGTTTGCAAAATGCTACTAGTTTACCCCTTCAATGACACCTTTTGTTGAAAGAAAAGTAGGTCCTGATTGGTTAACTCGAGAGTTCTCAGTTTCTTTATTAGAACATCAGGTTGAGTCTCAAGCTATCTGGGAAGCTTTCTTAACCCCGAAATTATTAGTTCATAGGTTGAGGAACTCAAAGAACCACTATGGACTATTGGGTTATCCGCCCAACCTTGTTGCAAGACAATTTGGCTTAGTGCAGATTACACCTTCGACCATGTATGCGAAGAAAAACCAACGTCTTCCAACCATGTTTTTTACTGAAGAAGGTTTCGAACACCAGACCGCCAGATATATTGGAACCACTTCCTTTACTCCATTCAAATTTAAACTTGCTTTCTATTGTACCATGGAATTCACGAAGTGGTGGACTAATTATTACAACAAAGAAATTTTTGATGTCCCTACCCTTTCGAAGGAACTGACTTCATCCTTTGCTCTTATACAGGAGCGCTTCAAAAAAGGTACTTCGACGCACATCAAAGAGATTCAAGCGTTCCAGATGTATTTTGAAGCGGTATATTTTCCAGGTGATCTTAGTCGAACCATTCATGAGGCAGCATTTATGTTACACGAAAAGATTTCTAAAAATTTGGAGAGTTTGAAACTGCCTACGTATGTTCTACCCGAACAAAGTTATAAGACGACTTTCAACTTGTACCCTCCAAAATTCCCTCGACTTCCTAGTGCTGATTTTGGCGTTGCTTTCAGCCCTCCCTTTCAAGACTGGTTCGCTTGTGAAGATGTTATAAAACAACTTCGCAAAGAGTCTAAAAAATGTGCCCAGAGAGTGGTTCCGACTATGTATACCTTGGACAATTTCAATGGACATCTTCATATTGGCCAAGAACATGTTCGTGTTCTGACTCTGATACTCGAAGGTGTGGAACGCGCGAATCTTTCAGTTCTGCACATTTATTGTTCTTTAGATTTAACGTCTTTACTTACATGTTTTATTTCTCTATTTTTTTAAATTTATTTACAATTGTATCTCGAAAACAAGTCATCAAAAACGCTGCTGCAAAAAGATCCACAACTGCTTCGAAAGGGAAGGAGTCCGGCGAAGATACTAATACCAGTAAATCAAAACCTGTGGTAAGTATTCGAACTTGATCTATTACGGCTTTAGAGGTTTTAGGTAAGAGCCTGACATTTCTCCTTTTATCTATTTGCAGAATACTCGAAAACCTCCCCCAACTCCGAAAAGGAAAGCTACCACAACCAATATTCAAATCGAATTTGATCCTGAAGATGAATCTCCTCCACGCACCAAATTCATTAGACAGAAAAAGACAAAAATCATCCTTCCTCGGGCAAAAGAAAAGACCTCGATGTCATACCCCAAAATTTACCCGATAAAACTTGCATCTGCCAATTTATTAAGGGGCATTAAAAATTAGGAGCCATAGGGTTTAATATATCTATTATTAAACTCACTCTCTTATAAAATTCCCGTATAGATTGGTTTAAAATAAGTGGAGGTGTGAATAGCGAATATTGGAGATCCAATTCATTTAGGCCCAATTATTTCTCATTCATTTTAATTAATAAGTTTTTTTTATTATTAAAAAAAAAAGGGGAGGGGTATATTCAAAATAGGGGTGGTGATAAACACAACTGGGCCCGAGCCCACTCAAAAAAAAATGATAATGATGTTTGTTTGTCTTGGTCAAAAAATATATATGCTAATCATCTCTTAAGTTTATTATTATTATTGTTGAACCTGATTAAGTATATTAATTATTAGGATATTATTAATTAGCATTATCATTGGGTTTATTAAGGGTATATTATTAGCTAACCAAATTTATTCTGCTGATTAATTGATTAATTAATAAAAAAAAAGTAAAGCAAAATTATTGGTTTTTTTGGTTATTGGATTGTTGATTGGGCCAAAAACAAAACAAGAGTTATGGGCCGGATTCGCTGGGCCACGTGTGAACCACTGGACCGGGTCAGAACCGACCCGGGTCCTGCTCATCTCCCCCAACCTCCAGCCAAACCCTAGTTCTATCTCTGCGCAGCCGCCGCAACCACCATGATGGAAACCCTAACTTCAACCAAACCTCAATCCAGGCCCAAGGATCCAAACGCAGTCACAATCAAATCGAAAACAGAATCAAATCCCAAACAGATTGCAATCAAATCTCAGAATCAAATTATAACATAAATCAAAATAAAAGATTTTATTGAATCAAATCTTACAATGAATCAATTTACAAACTTAAAACTAATTGAATCTAAGCTAATCTATATTTTCCTAATCAAACGAAACCCTAAGACTATAAATCAAAAAGAAGAAATCAGATGAAGGGGAGGAATTTTTCTGGAAAAGGGGAGGAGTCTCGGCGCCGACCCGAACGAAGTCTTGAACTTCTGGATCTTCATCTTCGATTACCTGCGAACACCAAAAGACGAAGGGGATTAGATCGGAATCGGAAGCCAATACGATCCAGAAATTGAAGGCGCAAGGTAACCTAATCACGACTTAGCTTAAGATTGGTTGTGAGTCATTGCATGTTCATGTTTCTGTCTTGATGAATCTGGGTTTAATTGGGGTTAGGGTTAATTACTTTGGGGTTTTCTGGATTTGATGTTTGAAGATTTTAAGTTTCCGGTTGAATATCAACCGGAAAACTGGAAAGGACGGTGGTTATAGGGCGGTTCACGGTGGGGGTTTGGATTCTGCTGGGTTTTTGTGTCTAGGTTCATACGTTTGTTCATAAGAGTGAGAGAGTTAGAGAGAAAGTGAGAACGAAGAGAGAGGAAAGGAGATTAGATAGAGAAAGATAGGAGAGAAATGAGAGGGGTCAGGGAAAGTGGGATGGGGAAGTTGATCTCCCAGCCGTCAGATTAATGCCAAGTGGCTTCACGATAGCCACTTGGTTGGTGTTGAGACCTTGATCTCTTACCTCTTCTCTTACCATACACCCCGGTTAAAAACGCATGCAGGCCCTTGGATATTGATACGCCAGATCCTATGACCAAGAGCGTTGAATGTCCACTACGCTCATGCACCCTCACCACACCCAATCACGCAGAGTGGGCACCTTAATGGGCTTAGCCTAATACTAGTTACACCACCCAGGTTTACTATATCAATGCAACATACACCCCTTGTACAAAGATTAAAAAACAACATTTAACTAATTGATTTTGTGAAATCTTAATTGTTTAATTATTTATTTTATCTTGATGATTTAATCCAATTTTCTCCTCGAACCGACTAAATCCATTAGTCGCAGTAGACGAGAAATAACTTTTGAGCATTTAATTTATTTATTAATAATATAATTGATTTTAATCTATTTATTAATGATATAATCGATTCAAGTTTAATTCTCTCCTCGACCCGACTAAATCTATTAGTCGCATTAGACGAGAGATGAAAACACTTAAAATTTAAAACACACTTAATTTGCTGCCTGCGACGATCAATCTATCGATCTGAGTAACCAGCAATGCCCATTAATCTGTTAGCTATACTGATCAAATCTATTGATCACCGCATCTAACAGTGCCATATCAAATCAGGGTTGTACGCCTAAACAAACATTCAAAACACACTAAATCACGACACTACGGATCTTTATCCTAGGCAATTCAAAATGCCTTTCAAATCAAATTCAAACTACGATAGGCCACTCAAAAAGCCTCCAAACCATATCAATTCAAATTCAAAGGCGTACAATCCTGAGCCCGAACTACGTTGACTCTGATCCTCCATAAGGAGGTACGTAGGCACTTGGTAACAAGGCGAGTCTCCCCCCTTAAAATTTCAATTCATTTTTAAATCTTATTTTTTACCCTTTTCAATTCATTAGCTATAAACCTTATAATGCCATAAACCTTATCTTTTCAATGTTAGCCTTTAGAAAAGGGTTGAGGGTGCCTAACACCTTCCCTCAACCTGGTTATAATAACTTACCCTGAATCTCATATCTGCGTAGGGTTTCCTATTTGCCCTTCAGAATAGGTGGTGACTCTAAAAGTCTAAATTTTTAGGGCAGGTTGCTACACTCGGGGATCTCAAAGCCTGAAGCTTCGGATAATCAAAGAGCGACTGAGGAACAACCTACAAAGGCTGATGGGACTGAGAGCCACAATTCGATCCCAGATAATGCTTCTCCTAAGGTAAATAGTGCTTTTCTATTCGCATGATATTCCCTGACTTTCATTATGTTCATATCTCTTATTATTTACCTGTACAGGATGATGCCATTGGCACTGCCACTTCAACCTTACAACCTGACAAACCTGCTAGCCTGAGTTCTTAATCACTCCCTGATGCACTTGTCAAGGGACCTCTCGAAGGGTCAAACAGCGAACCAGGTGATCTTGCTTTTACCATTCCCGTGTAGGAGAAAGCGCCTTCGACCAAATCAACTCCACTACAACTTATAGATTCTAATACTGAAAGTGACGACATGTTCGATCATGATACGCGAGTGGAGCCTCTTCAACAAATACTCCCTGAAGACTCTTCACCAAAGATTCCTCCTCGTGATCAAGACATCTCCATGGAGGGTGACATTGCTTTGTCACAAAATGAAGAAGCTAGCGAGGAATCCTAAGGTGAAGAGGAGGAAGAAATTATGGTCGAAGATGGACCTTCCAATGAAGCTATAAGCAAACCAAAGGAGACGGGGTGTCCGTATCAGCCTTTTGGAATAATTGTACAGCCGACAACCACTTCGGCTAATACTCCTAAGATCCCATCACAGACTGAAATAGACAAACTCAAGGTCACGAACCCTGCTGGTTATCTTAAAGCGATGCTCAATGCAATAAGTGATTCGTCTGAAAGAGATGGGGCCTCTTCAACTACTTCAAGAGGAAAAGCTGAAGAGCTAACCAACCAGAGCCTTCTTCGACAAATTAAGCAAAAGGTCTTCGAGATTGACTTCATCCAAGCTGTGAATGACAATGTCAACATCAGCTATGACCTTAAAAGCTTATTGAAGAAAGTAGATGTGTTGAGCGTTTCCAACGAAGTTTCTCAAATACTAATCTCGTGGGCTTCCTGGTTGATCAACTTCAATCAGACCAACTTCAAAAACAAGATCTCTTAAATAAACTTGCTGGGAAAGAAACTGAACGAGCTTCGTCTTGGACTGTTGTTGATGCTTCTAATGCTCGAATTGAAGCCATGGAGGCCCAACATTCAAAGTATCAAGAAGAGTATAACACTTGTGAAGGAAACATTAAAGCCTGGAAGCATGAAATATCTTTACTACAGCAGAAGATGCAGACACCGAAGGATCGTCAGGAAGAAATCCGCAAGCTCGACTGTCAGAACTTGACTGCCAAAATTCAAACTGGCATTCAACACCTGTGAAGAATCTTGCATCTCTCGACCAGTGAAGACTGATCCTTGATCCGTTGTTATAGTCTCTAGGATTCCAAACATGTATAGTATTTGTCTTTGGATAAACTCAATGAGTGCTTCCAGATCCACATTTACTAAAGGTATTGCTTCGACCCATTTAGTAAAATAATCAATTCCCACAAGGATGTATCTCTGACCCTTGGATGAGGTGGGTCGAATTTCTCCAATGAGGTCCATTGCCTATCCTCTAAAAGGCCATGGTTTGATAATCGAATGGAGTTCACTCACAGGAGCATGTTGAATCCCTGCATGTATCTGACATTTTTGGCAACCTTCAGCGAAGTCTATGCAATCATTCAGCATAGTGGGCCAGTACATTCCATATCTAACCAACAACCATTTCATTTTGTGGCCTGCTTGATGTGCTCCACATGCCCCACTATTGACATTCGACAATGCTAGATATGCCTCATTTTCTCCTAAAAATTTTAACAGAATACCTTCGAGAGACTTTTTGAACAATTCGTTTCCATAAGAACGTAAGACAAGGCTATGTACTTAATCTTCCTTTCTGTATCTATCGAAAGATTTTTCAGATAGTTGAGGATTGGACTTCTCCAATCGGTATCTATTAAAGTATCAATGGCTAGCACTTTGAACTCTTCTTTGTTTGCATATCCTAACTGCGTATTTTCCAAATCTCTTGGAGATAATCTCGTAGCCATCACTTTTCCTCTAACCTCGACTAATTCCTCCAGTTTCTCTTTCGAGATCCTGTAACCCGAAGCTATTTGTGCCAAGTCATTTTCTTCTTGATTTTTTATTCTTGGAACATGTTTTATGTCCACATATTCAAAAAAATTGAGCAGTCTGTTTGCAATGAAAAAAAATACATAATCAAATTCTCTTTTATGCATTTGTATTCCTTAGTCAACTACTTAACTACTAATTTGGAGTCTCCCTTAATTTTGACCTTGGTTGCCCCAATTCCAACAAGGCTTCAAGTCCTACAATAAGGGCTTCGTACTCTGCTTCATTGTTTGAGCAAAGAGGGCCTTCGATTCGATACTTGAATTTTATTGGAATTCCATTAGGAGAAATTAATAAAATTCCAACTCCACTACCCTCTTTATGGGTAGAACCGTCGAAGAACAATCTCCAAGGTTTCAATTCCACATAAAGTTGGGGGTTTTCAACCACTGCATGGTCAACTATAAAGTCTGAGACGACCTGTCCCTTCATAGATTTTAAAGGCATAAAAGCCAAAGAGTACTCAGTTAGGGCTAACACCCATTTTCCAATTCGACTATGCATTTTCCAATTCGACATATATTTGATAACATCACTGACTTGTTTTTCGGTTTTTGGAGGAGGCATTTCTAGAATGGCTTTGACTTTGTCGGGGTCAACCTCAATACCTCTTTGGCTAACGATGAAACCTAGTAGCTTTCTAGAGCGGACACCAAATGTGCACTTACTCGGATTCAGACGCAGCTTGTATTTTCTCAAACGTTGGAACAACTTCAATAGGTGCCCCACATGTTCTTCTTCTGATGCAGACTTGGCAATCATGTCATTCACATAAACTTCAATTTCTTTGTGAATCATATCATGGAAGAGAGCCGTCATGGCTCTTTGGTAAGTTGCTCCAGCATTCTTTAGACTAAATGGCATCACACGGTAACAAAACGTGCCCCACGGTGTGATAAAAGCTGTTTTTTCCATATCTTCAGGTGCCATCATGATTTGATTGTAACTCGAGAATCCATCCATAAATGAGAAGACTTTAAACTTAGCAGTGCTATCCACCAACATGTCAATGTGGGGTAGCGGGAAATCATCTTTTGGACTTGCTCTGTTTAAATCTCTGTAATCAACACACATTCTGACTTTTCCATCCTTCTTGGGAACGGGCACTATGTTGGCCAACCATTAAGGATATTCTGATGTGACGAGGAAACTAGCACTGATTTGCTTTTGTACCTCTTCTTTGATCTTGTCTGCCATATCTGGGTGAGTTCTTCTCAACTTCTGCTTGACAGGCGGACATTATGGATTTAACGGTAGTTTGTGCTCTACAATAGTGGTATCCAACCCATGCATATCTTGATAGCTCCAAGCAAAGATATCCATGTATTCTTTTAACAATTCCACCATTTTCTCTTTGACGCTTGCTTCTAACAATGCCCCAATTTGCACTTCTCTTTTCTCTTCTTCAGTACCCAAATATATTACTTCCAAAGGCTCTTTGTGCGACTCAATGATCTTTTCCTCGTGCTCAAGTAGACGGGTGATCTCTTCATTACTCTCTTCTTCAGCTTCGTACACAGGGTATTCAAAGTTGGGAGAGGGCCTAGGATCATTGTTTTCAGCGGGTTTACCAAGAGATAATCTGCACATGATTTATGTTTTTCTTTTTAGGAACAAATAAAAGAACAGGTGTGCAAATTTGAAAAACAATTTTGATTGACTTTATGGGTTTTTTAGATGTTACCATTTTCAGAAAAAGATAAGTGATAAATAAAAGGGAAGCAAAAATTGCTTTTTTATTAATGATTTAAAACAAAGCCCTACATAAGCTCCCTTTTGTCTTGGGCAGAACAAAAGGAATTATTTTAAACAGCCCGACACATTACTCTTTTGCCTTGGGCAGAATAAAAGGAATTATTTTAAACAGCCCGACACATTACTCTTTCGCCTTGGGCAGAGCGAAAGGTTTTTAAAAGACAAAAAATTACTTAGACTCATGAACAACAGAAGAGATGCTGACGGAAGTCCAGTTGGAGTTGTACTCTCTACGCGTCACGAATCTTGAACATTCTGGAACATCTTCAATGATAGCAACTATGTCTGGGTTGATGTAGCCAGCACTTTGAAAAGTCTCATGCAGAGTCATGCTGCAGCTTCCATACTCAGATTCTTTTCCTTTTAATTTTTGGGACGTGAATCCTAGACCACTTTTGTTCTTGTTGGTGGAAAGTTCAATAACTTTCCCCCAGCCTTCATAAGATCCTTGGGCAACCACTTGATGGGCATCTTTCCAGGATGAAATAGACGCACCAACTTTCTTTCCATACTCAGGATTAGCAATTTCCAAAGCTTAGAATTGAGTTTCAAATTCTTCAATATTGGGGATAGAAGACAACTGACTCACGAACATAGTTTGTTCTCCATTAACAGTAATTAACTTGTCTCTCACAGCAAACTTCATCATCTAATGGAGAGTTGAGGTAATAGCTCCAACACTTTGGATCCAGGGTCTTCCCAACAAACAGTTGTAAGCGGGGTAGATATCCATTATCTGAAAAGTGATTTCAAAATCATAAGGTCCGATGCGGGTAGGAAGGTCAATCTCCCCAATCACAGTACGCTTTGAACCATCAAAAGCTTTCACAATAATCCCATTCAGCCTTATATTTGGCCCTTGATAGGACAGTCTTTCTAAGGTGCTTCTGGGCATGACATTCAAGGATGAACCAGTATCAACTAACACATTTTTCAGGGTATCTTCTCCATATTTCATGGAGATGTGTAGGGCATGATTATGCTCCAGTCCTTCCGAGGGAAGTTCTTCTTTACTAAAGCTCAATACATTGTTGACGGTGATGTTGGAAACAACATTATCAAACTGCTCAAGGGTTGCATCTTGTTCAATGTAGGCTTGCTTCAGAACTTTCATTAGTGCACTCCGTTGAGCTTTTGAGTGTACCAATAAGGCCAACAGGGATATCTTTGATTGTGTTTGAAGGATTTGGTCAACCACCTTGTAGCCACTCTTCTTGATTAGGTTCATAAATTCTTCCGCATCATCATCTTTAGTTTCAAAGACGGGTTTAAGGATAACAGGCTCTTCCCTAGGTATATCTTTCTGAGGAGGAACTTGTACAGACAAATTACTTCTTGGCTTAGGAGGAATTGGTGCAAATAAATGACCGCTTTGAGTCATACGGCTTATATCAGCAATGTTCACAACAGTTGACTCGGATTCATGATTAACTTCTTTTTCCCCTGTTATGATGGTGGCACCATATTTCCAAGGAACGGTAGTACTCGAGTTGTAAGGAAATGGCTTTGGCATTCGAATTGTGAGAGGAATAACATGCATGTTTTAACTAGCATAAGATATCTCCATAACTTCGGCAACCGAAAACTCAGCAGTCACCATATTAATGTCATCATCTCTTTCATAAGTAATGTGGAGAGTCCTCTCATCCAACATCTTCTGAATTTCTCTTCTGACTTGAAGATAGCCTCGAGGATTTACAAAACAAATTCTACAGGCATTATGATCATGTTGAAAGAAAGCCAACCGACATGGCCTTATATGCGTTAGGACCAATGGTTCTTTGATGAAACGAATGTCCCATACTTGGTACCTCCTAGGGCATCCATGCACCATGTTAATAGAATGAGTTTCCTCGCTTCTTTTCTTTCTTGATATACTGATGATTCCTCTATCCACCAACTTCTGAAGATCATTGATCAAAATTTCACATCCTTGAATGGAGTTTGAGCAAACTGAACAAGCATTGTAATCGTGAGGAGGAAAACAGTTAAGTCCATATAATACATTATGCAGTTGTACCAAAGATCGAGTTGATTTACGAACATCATGTAGGTATTCATACCTGGCTTGGGTCTGGATTGCATTGACAGTCCCATGGTTAGGCATTGGATTATTTTGAACATTAGGATTAACATCCTTGAAGGTGAGCATGTTGCTTCGGACCAGTTTTTGTACTTAACTCATGAGAGGATAACAATTTTCCACAGTATGACCGGGAGCATTTTTGTGAAAAGCACAGCGAGCATCCGCTTGTACCAAAATGGTGGATTAGCAGGAGGAGGAGGATCCCTCAGTTGAACTAGATTCTTCTGAAGTAGCAAAGGCAGTAATTACGTATAAGTCGTCGGAATAGGATCAAAAGGCGGATATTTCCTTTGTTGATTTTATTGAGGAGCCTGTTGTCGAGGCTATTGAAGCTACGGCTTCTGCACATTCTGAGGTGGATCTTGGCTAACAACTGGAGTCACAGCAGCAATTTATGGTTGATACCGTCTTTTTCTTCCTCTTGAGATGGCACTAACAATTTCTTCCTTCTTCTTGGCAAAGTTACCGCAAATCTTTTGACGCCACCACTAACTAGTGATGAACTGACTTCTTTGACTATGCGACCTTCTCGGATACCTTCTTCAAGTCGTATCCCCATGTTTACCATTTTAGTAAAGTCATAGAGAGCGCTTGCTACCATCTTATAATAAAATGTGCTTAGTGTCTTAAGGAACACTTTGGTCATTTCTTTTTCTTCCATGGGTGGAATGATTTGAGCAGCTAGTTTACGCCATCTTTGCGCATACTCTTTGAAGGATTCTTTTTCTTTTTGGGACATAGCACAAAGTTGATCTCTGTCCGGTGCCATATCAATGTTGTATTTGTACTGTCTGATGAAAGCTTCACCCAAGTCATGGAAAGTACAGATGTGAGTACTATCCAAACCCATGTACCATTTCAAAGCAGCTCCAGATAAGCTATCTTGAAAGTAGTGAATTAACAAGCGTTGATCTTCCGTGTGCATGGACATTTTCCTTACATACATAATCAGATGAATGTGAGGACAAGAATTCCCTTTATATTTCTCAAATTTTGGAAATCTGAACTTGGGCGGAACTCTGACATTCGGAACCAAGCATAAATCATTTACTTCTTTTCCAAATAGATCTTTTCCTCTAAGGGCCTCGATCTCTTTTTGCATTTCCAGAAATTGGTCTTCAAATTCTTCCAATCTACCCATACCTTAAGAAGGAGCACTATGGAAAATATGTTCGTTGTGAAGAGGAATAGTGTTTACAACAGCAGGAGTAATAGTCATAATAGCTTGAGGAATTGTTGTCAATGGAACAAGAATCTGTTGTCTAGACAATTGGAAATCCATATCTATCCCATATGGTCTAGTGGTCGTAGGATTCGTCACAGGAATTGCAGGAGTTGCAGGAATCTGAGCATTCTCTATCTCGGATATCACAGTAGCTTGAGCTTGGGTCAGTGGCTGATTCTGAGCAGCCACCAAGTCTTGAACCATAGAAGTTAATTTTTCAATACCGGAGCATAGGACAGAAACTTCTTCTTGCCACTCTTGATCATCAATAATACTGTCTTCCATTCTTTGACGATTGGCGCGAGTATTATACCGGATGCATGCAATGCAAAAGACTCTTTTTTGTTTAATTTTTCAAAACATATCATAATATCTTTCAAGGATTTATTTAAGAGTTTTGTAAATGTAAACACTATATAGTAACATGAAAAAGAAATTCCATTCATTAATAATAAAGGGGCAAGGCAACCTTGGAACATATAAGGGTCATCGAGGGTCATTGAGGGTCATCGAAGTACCATTTTATTTTGATAGCATACAAAGGGACAAGGGACAACCAAGTCATAAACTACTTTTAAGAGTTACAAGGTAGAAACAAATTAAGAAAACTAGTAAAATCCAAGAGTGATCATCAAATCTTAGTGAGAAGTACCCATATCATCTTGAGTCTTTTTCTTCTTCAGCTTGACTTTTTCCAGCTTATCAATAATACTCTTCCATGCAAGTTCTTTTGGAGGGAGAGCTTTTTCTTTTTGCTTCCTTTTCTTTTCTATTTCATATTTGGCAATAGTAGCATCCTTAGCTATGAGCCAAGTGTCTTGAAGTAATAGTTGATCATTCTTTTCTTTCATCACATCTTCATAGGATTCTTCTAACATTCCTAATTCAACATCATAATACTCAAACTTCTTCTTCCAACGGTCTCTTGATTTCTTCATTTTTCTTAGAGCTTCTTGGAGACTTTCAATTGTTGAAGGAACTACAATGGGTGGAACATATTCCTCAATTGGGGGTGCAGTTGTTCTAGGGAGAATACCCAACTATCAAAGGTCTCAAGAGAGAGATCCCCTTTGGTCTTCCAATCCTTGATTTCTCTTCTATGGCTTGGATGCCAAGCATTAGCGATCCTTTCTCTAAACTCTTTGTTCTCAACTCTTTCTTCCAGAAAGAACCCATCCAATAAATTGCTCCTTGGTCTTTTGTCCATAGGAAACCCAAATTGACGACGAGCTAACACGGGGCTATAGCTGATTTCTCCTTTTGTACCAATGAGGGGCACATTAGGGAAATCACCACAGCAGTCTAAAGTCTTCATTCTATAGAAGTGATTGCTTGTCCAAAAAATCTTAGTGTTGGTAAGAGTCGCGATCTTGTGTGACCATTTCAATCCTTCTTTCTGGCTCCAGAATTCAGGTAGATGAGATATGTGCCACTTGTATAGCAAAGGAGTACAACAGGTAACCATTCCCTTTCCATAGTAATTTCTAAGATGAATAGAATAGTAAGTGTCCCTAAGTAAGGTAGGAACAAGATTTTTATTCATAAAGATCTTGATGGCTTTCATATCAACAAAGTTGTTAATGTTTGGGAACAAGAACATCCATACACCAACAAGGCAAAAACAACATCAAAGTTTTCTTCCTTTCTTTCTTGTGACAAGGTGAGAGCTTTCTCGATTAAGAACTCAGCAGGTAACCCAGGTAATCCTCCTTTAGTAACCATGTTCTTTTCAATTTCTCCCTTTCTAAAATGAGTGGATTTTGCAATCTCACAAGGCTTGAGATCTTGTTCTAAACTAGTGAAGGGGATTCTTCTAGTAATAGGTAACCCAATAATGCTTGAATACTCTTCCAAGGTAGGCAATAGTTGATATTCAGGGAAGGTGAAGCAATGATACAATGGGTCATAGAACTGGATCAGAGTGGAAAGGGTTCCTTCTTCCATCTTGGTTCTAAGAAGATTCAACAATCCTCCATACTTGCTACAAAACTTGTCTTGATCAATAATCAAAGAACCTAGCTTTCTTAGTTCTTCCACCTCTAAACTCTTGAAAGTATATTTTTTGGTTTTTCTTCTTTCAGGTTCCATTCCTATAATGTTTACAAAACAAAAGGTTTATTTTAATTCCTTGAAAGATATTATGTTTTTAGATGCATGGATGAATGAATGCAAACATAGCAAAAACATGGGCTTGAGGGTTCAAAGTCACGAGCATGAAGACAAAGGTCTACCCATCCCAAAGGTGTGTACTATGGTTATTTTGTACCTGTAGATCAAGGTTCTATTGTTTCCCAGACTCAAGCAGCCCAACTTGGAGATTGTAAACTCTGTATCTACATACTCATTTGAACAAAATCCAAGAGAACCTCATCTGAGCGTAGCCTCGTGTAAAAACTATTTTGAAAATAAATCAGACATAGTTTCCACACTACATCTTAATGGCCAAGATTGGATAAGGGTTTCTAGGTCCCTTGCTTCTACAACCTAGTTGAATGCAACGATGTATTCCCAACTACATGGTCAACAAAGTTACTTCCAAAGAGGCCTCCATTGAGCGATGGATCTTAAATTGACTTGTTTGGGACTACTCCCTCGAGATCAAAATGACTATACCAGTCTCCTATAAATAAGTGTACACTCTAAATTCGGGTTAGGATTTGTCTCACCACAAGGGGCATGACTCCCTTTCCCAATACAACCCAATAAAACAACAAGTATACACATAGGAAAATAAAAGACAAAATAAAAGGTTAAGTATAAAAACAAAGAAAATAACAAAAGATAACAATAAAAGACAAAGATTGGGTCAACCCTTCTAAAGATACATCAATAGTTTGATCAGTATCCCCAGCAGAGTCGCCACTTTTCTGTAGCGGTGAATTTGGTGAGACTAGAGTCATGGGAAGACTTAGCTCATTTTAAATAGAGTCACCACCGCGCTTTATCATTTCCAAAAAGGAATGGGTGAAAGAGAGAATAAAACCCACAGAAGTTTTTAAAATCAAAACTAATAAACTTATCAGAGTTCTGGCTACGGAGGGTTTGTTATACAAGGGGAAGGTTTTAAGCCCCCTAATATCCATGGCACTCCATGGGAACCTCTTTGCTTTTGTTTTATCATATTTTGTTTGCAAATAATTTTTTTTTTGTGAAAAACCTATGTGAAAAAATTTGTTTGAAATAGAGGGTGGGGATGGGAAGAGAAGGTTTTGAAAGTGAGCTCGATAAGGTATCGCATCTTAGGCCTACATACCCCTTAAGTGCAATAGGGAAGTCAAAGCTTATGAGTTCCTCTTTTAAAAAAGGAAAAAAGGGGGCCAAAGTGGCCAAAATCTTTTTGGGTGTGAGCTTTAAAATACTCACAAGTTTTTAAAAGAGGATTAAGCTTTAAAATACTTAACAAGTTTAAAAGAATATTAGGCTTTAAAATACCTAATAAGTTTAAAAGGTTAAGCTTTAAAGTACTTAAATTTTTTGGAAAAGGGATTAGGCTTTAAAATACCTAATAAGTTTAAAATTTTAAGCTTTAAAATACTTAACAATTTTAAACAAATCAAAGAAGGACCAAGCTTTAAAATACAAGGTCATTGGGTTAAGAGAAGTTTCACCGGGAATAATTCATCTCTTAACACCAAAGTTTAAAAACAAGATCAATGGATTAAGAATAGTTTCACCGAGAATAATTCTATTCTTAATACCAAGGTTTTAAAACAAAAGGGTTTGGTTAAGCTTTAACAATACTAAACAATAAACAAGTGAAAAGCTTTAAAAATACTTAGCACAAACATAAAAGAGATTGGAAAAGAATTTAAGTACCTTGACAATTTAGTCAATATCATTCCCATCCTTTGGATAAAACATCAAGCTTAAACAATTAACAATAAATACCTCATGTATGTACAAGAACAAACAAGTGATTTTTTAGTTAGAGTTTTAAACCTAAGGTTTTTAAATTAGGGTTTTGAATTAGGGTTTATAAAGAAATACCTAGACCTAATTGATTTTAATTGTTAAATAACAAATTCTTTAAGAGAATTGGTCTAAGGGTACATGATAAAGTCAATGACATTCTAACCTAACCCTAAACAAGTATTTATAAAAATATACTAAGTCACTTTAGAAAAATATTCAAGAAGAAACATATTTTTGTTGATTTTTTAATATTAAAAGACTTGTTTTTTGATTAATTTTTAAATGATGATAAAATAAATATTTTTGTGATTTTTAATCATAGTATTAAAATGCATAAGAAAAATGATCATACAAAAAAAGAACAAGTTAAAAAGCTCAATTTTTCAATTTGTTATGATTTTTCAAAGTTGTGAACAAAATCAAAATAACAACTGATAAAAAAATTAGAGATGTGGAGGCTAGGACTTGAACCCACGCCCTATAGATCACTACACAAATTAACCACAAACTGGGTTGTGCGCGTATGGTGTAAGAAGAGTGCATTCAGTTCAAAATATGTGAAACTTAGTGGCAAATGAAAAATGCAAAACAAATCAAAAAGTCTGGGGCGAGGAGGATTCGAACCCCAGACGTAGGGTTTGCAAGCGCTAGGTACAATGATGGTTTCCATTTGTGCTGTATATGATGTAGTCATAAAGGAATGACTACCATTCAATATATTTTAAAACCAAGTAGTAAAATTTGAATTTTCCTCCACCCAGACTTCATCTTCTTCGTGAAGACAACAACATCACCATCAATGGTGATTTTTGAACTTCCATCAAATCTTAACCAATTTTCACAAAATAAAACCCTAACATGATTAGCATGAACACACGAACTTAACCATATAATTAACATACATTTATTCAAACTTAAACACTCAGATTTCTGGAAATTAGTGATGAACCCTAAAAATCAATTTTAAAATTAAACCTTAGTATCTAAAACTGCATGAATAGAGCTCCATTCATGGGAGCTCGGAGTTGAGTTACATACCTCGTAAAATACAGGTATGGAGCACAAGTTAGAGGACTTGGGAATGCCTCCAGTATTCAGCTAGCTTCTATGGACCTTAGGGAAGCTTTTGGGATGCTTAAAACTCCTTGATTGTACCTGCAACTACAAACTCGAATTCCACTTGAAAATAAAAAAGTTATGGTGAGTTATGTAACACCCTTCTAAACACCGCGGCAATTTAAATAAATAATCAGAGTAAAAACATAAACACAAGGGTGCCACAATTAATTAAAATAAATAAACCAATCATGGTCAAAGTCATGCTTCGTTAGGAAACGATTTAACAAAAACACAATTATGTTTATCACAGCGGAATAAGAAACATCATCAACATAATCAAATGGAAATATAATCCAACACCAATTAAAATAGAGAATCCTCATAAATCTCTATAACTATTGTCCCCCATTGTTACAAGATCAGAGCATGACCGACACGACCCAACATAAACGGATAAACTCTACGAGTCATCCTCACCGAGTACTAATGCCGCTACTCCTCAATCTGAAAATGACAACATGTCAGGGTGAGTCTCATTCTCAATTAGTAAATATTATGTAATTCATAAGCAACAAGCATCATAATATACCGTTAACCCAATTATACACATTCAGATTCACATCTATTATTCATCAAATCACACAATAATAGATTACAACACCAAACACAGAAGTCCACACAATCATGCTATGCCAAAATGCATATGACACAACTGACACTATGCATGTGGTACTAAAATTCGTGAATCACATTCACAGGACTTCTCTCCTCGATACTGCCCTTTAATCGCTCACACCCCACATGGGCACACGATTAACCTCATCGCTCACACCCCCATGGGCACACGATGACTGCTTACTAATCTCCGCACAGTGGGAATTAGAAACCAACGATCCACTCATCAATGGGATCCATCATCAAATGCATATGAATGAATGAAACACATATAACATACTTAACAACATCACCGAACCACGATGAACAACTCATCTCAATACCACATCACCAATAAGTATGTACATGTTTTCAACATCATTCAAATAGTCATGCATTCATCACAATCACAATATTAATCACAACCGATTCATCATCACATCAAACACATTGTCACACTTATCTCATATGCACACAATGTTCAATTCTCATCAAGTAATTTAATCGAGTTTTAAAGAAATAAAGTCGGCCACCGCCCATATTCATCATTCATCATATAAAACATTTAATTACTTGTACAACGCCCAAAACGGCACTAAAAAACGATTAATGGATCAAAAGATACGTCATTTTAAAGTTTTAGAAAAATTCACACTCAGCAAGGTTCGCTCAGCGACGCAAGACAGAAGCGAATCCTTCAGACCTCCGCTCAGCGGACCTCTAGCGACGTCTAACAGAAGCGAACTACGTTGGGACCTCCGCTCAGCAGACCCCCTCCACTCAGCGGACCTGCGATTTCAGCAAACCCCAAGTCTGCGACAGACCCTGCAATTTCACACCCTTTTCACCCAAAAACGATTCCAGACATCACATACAGGCATATAATCATCATATATTCAGTTATACACCACAAAACATCATTTAAACGCATTATTAACCAAATAGTTCACACAATTATCATCAATTCAATTCAATTAAAACAACCTAACCTAACAACCCAATGTCTAATTGAATCAAACCATACATCAATCTACCTATTACCTAAAACTACATAAGAGATACTAAAAGGAAGAGTCACCCCTTACCTCGATGAATCTCTTGAATGCTCTCCTTCCGGTTCCACGTTCTTGCCTCTTTCTCTTCTCTTGCTCTTTTCACGTGTTCTTCCTTTCTCCCCAAATGGTTCCTTTTTCTTGTTTTATGAAAAATAAAATAAAATAAATTAACCACAACTTAGTAAAAGGCCTAACTAATTAGCACCCCTCTTTTACTAACATCACACCATAAGCCCAATAGCTCTATTCCATAATTTTCCAATTAAATCCAAATAAAATACTAAAATTCCAATTATTTAATTTAAATCCAATTTAAATTAATAAACTGAAATTATGGGATGTTACAACTCTCCCCCACTAAAAGAGTTTTCGTCCTTGAAAACATACCTTAGACGAAAAGTTCCGGGTAAGAGTCCTTCATCTGGATCTCTAACTCCCATGTAACATTTCCACCGGGTGGTCCTCCCCAAACCACTTTCACCGTTGCTATATCTTTTCCTCGCAACTGCTTCACTTTACGGTCCTCAATCCTCAAAGGTAATGTCTCTACAGTCAGATTATCTCGCACCTGTATATCAACTACCTGAATCTCATGAGACGGATCCGCAATGTATTTCCTCAACTAAGATACATGGAACACATCATGCAAATTAGCGAGTGCAGGCGGTAAAGCAATATGATAAGCAACCTTCCCAATCTTCTTAGTAATTTGAAATGGACCAATGAAACGCGGAGTTAACTTCTTCGACTTCAAGGCTCTTCCAATGCCAGTCATCAGAGTAACTCGCATAAACACATGATCTCCCTCCTTAAATTCAATATCCTTCCTTCTTTTGTCATGATAACTTTTCTGACGACTCTGAGAAGCTCTCAGCTTCTCCTGAATCATCTTGATCTTTTCTGTAGTTTGTTGCACAATCTCCGGTCCAACCACCGCATTTTCTCCAGATTCGTACCAACACAACGGCGTTCTACATCTCCTACCATACAATGCTTCAAACAGAGCCATACCAATACTCGAATGATAACTATTGTTATAGGTAAACTCAATCAAAGGTAAGTAACTATCCCAAGCACCACCTTTTTCCAATGCACATGCTCACAACAAATCCTCTAATGATTGAATCGTTCTCTCCGTCTGACCATCTGTCTGCGGATGATAAGCAGAACTCAATCTCAACTTAGTACCTAAGGCTTCTTGCAATCCCGTCCAGAACTTAGAAGTAAACCTTGGGTCTCTATCTGACACAATACTAGCCGGAACACCATGCAAACTCACTATCTTCTCAACATACAACTGAGCCAACTTCTCCATTGGATAATCTATTCTTATTGGAATAAAGTGAGAAGATTTCGTCAACCTGTCCACAATAACCCAGATAGAATCACAATTCTTGCTCGTTCTAGGTAAACCAGATACAAAGTCCATAGAAATTCCATCCCACTTCCAATCCGGAACAAACAACGGCTCCATCAATCCAGACGGTTTCTGATGTTCAATTTTCGACTTCTGACAAATTAAACAAGCATAAACAAACTCAGCAATTTCCTTCTTCATTCCAGGCCACCAAAACAACTTCTTCAAATCATGATACATCTTGGTAGCACCAGGATGTATACTCAATCCACTTCGGTGTCCTTCTTCCAGAATACTCTTTCTGATCTCAGGAACATCGGGTACACACACTCGGTCTCCAAACCTTATAACACCATTCTCGTCAATTCAGAATTCACCTCCTTGACCTTGGTTAATCAATGTCAACTTATCCACTAAGCTAACGTCAGATTTCTGTCTGTTTCTAATCTCCTCAAGGATACTATTAGTCAACTTCAACATCCCCAACATAACACTATTAGAAGTACTTTCGCATACTAAACTCAAATCTCGGAAATGCTCAATTAAATCCAATTCTCGCACCATTAGCATAGACATATGTAATGACTTCCTACTCAACGCATCAGCAACAACATTTGCTTTACCAGGATGGTAATTCAAACCAAAATCATAATCTTTCAGAAATTATAACCATCTCCTCTGCCTCATATTAAGTTCCTTCTAATCAAAGAGATATTTCAGACTCTTATGATTGCTGAACACCTCAAATCGAGAACCATAAAGATAAAGTCTCCACAATTTCAACACAAACACCACGGCCTCCAATTCCAAATCATGAGTCGGATAATTCCTTTCATGAATTTTCAACTGTCTTGAAGCATAAGCTACTACCTGTTTATCTTGCATCAACACACCACCTAAACCCATCAGTGAAGCATCACAGTACACATTGAAAGACTTCGTTGGATTAGGCAAAATTAAGATCGGAGCACTTGTCAATCTCTTCTTCAATTCTTGAAAACCTTTCTCACATTCTGGATCCCAGACAAATACCTGTCCTTTTCTTATTAACTTAGTCATTGGTAACGCCAACTTCAAAAATCCTTCAATGAACTTTCTATAGTAACCTGCCAGACCAAGAAAACTACGAATCTCTGAAGCATTCTTCGGCGTCTCCCACTGAGATACTGCTTCTACTTTCATAGGATCCACCGCGTACCATTCTTCAAAATTACATGGCCAAGAAAACTTACTTCCTTCAACCAGAATTCACATTTAGACAATTTCGCATACAGCTTCTTCTCCTTCAATAGCTCCAATACCACTCTCAAATGCTCTGCATGTTCTTCATCACTCTTCAAGTAAATTAGAATGTCATCAATGAACACTACCACGAACTTGTCAAGATACGGGTGAAATATCCTGTTCATATACTCCATGAAAACACCAGGTGCATTAGTAACACCAAATGGCATAACAGAGTATTCATAATGTCCATACCTCATTCGGAATGCCGTCTTCTGAATATCTTCCGCCTTCACACGAATTTGGTGATATCCAGACCTCAGATCAATATTGCTAAACACACAAGCTCCAACCAACTGATCCATCAAATCATCAATCTTTGGCAAAGGGTATCGATTCTTAATTGTCACCTTGTTCAGTTGTCTATAATCAACATATAGCCTCATTGAACCTTCTTTCTTCTTAACCAACAGTACTGGCGCACCCCATGGTGACACACTAGGACGAATAAACTTCTCTTCCAACAATTCCTCTAATTGTTTCTTCAGTTCAGCCAATTCTGATGCCGACATGTGATACGGTGCCATCGACACAGGACTAGTTCCAGGAATCAATTCTATAGCGAACTCCACTTCTCTTTCAGGTGGCAACTCACTAACATCTTCTGGAAATACTTCCGAATACTCATTCACTACTCGTAGTTCACCGGTATTATCGCCCCCTTTCACTTCTGTCGAAGAGCACAACATAAATACCACCGTTCCATCATTGACAGCTAAATTCATCTGTTTGACTGACATAGTCAAATCCTCAACACTAACCTCTTTAGGAAAGATAACTGTCTTCGTAAAACAATTGATATGAACTCGATTAAATTGCAACCAGTTCATCCCCAAAGTAATGTCAAGTTGCTCAAGAGGAAGGCACACTAAGTCCATTCCAAACTATCTACCAAATATGTCAATAGGACAGTTCAAACAAGCATAAGAAGTAGTTACTGAACCCGACGCAGGAGTGTCAATAACCATACTTCCATGAATAACAGATATTTCTAATCCCAATTGTTTAGCATAATCCAATGAAATGAACGAATGAGTCGCTCCAGTATCAATAATGGCAACTAAAGGTGCGTCATGGATGAAACACGTACCTTTAATCAGACGATCTTCCGGAGTAGTCTTTGACCCAGACAAAGCAAAGACCTTCCCACTAGTCTGATCCTTCTTCGGTTTAGTGCAGTGTGGACTGATTTGACCCTCTTCGCCGCAATTGTAGCAAGTCACGATATTCATCCTACAATCAGACGCAAGATGACCCGCCTTACCACACTTGAAGCATTTCTTATCACCACTTTTGCACTCATTCCTTCTATGCTCAGTCTCACCACAGTTGTAGCACCTAACGGGAGCACCAGAATCTCCCCCACTAGGCCTCTTCCAATTCCCAGCTCTAGGATTTCCTCTACCATATGGCTTACTTTTATACATTGGCTTCTTACCTTTCTTGTCAACCAACTCGCGAGAGTGAGATGACTTCAGCTTGAGGTTATCCTCTTCGAAGATCCTACTACAGTCCACCAAATCGACAAAGCGTCGAATCCTCTGATACCTGATTCCTTGCTTAATCTCATCACGAAGGCCATTATCAAACTTGATGCACTTCAAGAATTCACTAGCTTCATCATTGTTGTAGTAAACGTAGTACTTCGCCAACTCAACAAATTTTTGAAGCATACTCTGGTACCGTCATGTTACCCTGAGTCAGCTCCAAAAATTCGATTTCTTTCCTGCCTCGAACGTCTTCAGGAAAATACCTCCTCAAAAACTCTCTCTTAAACACAACCCAAGAGATAGCTACACCATCAGCATCCAGTTCAGCTCTAGTAGCCATCCACTAGTCATCAGCCTCTTCGGACAACATATGAGTACCATACCTCACTTTCAGGTTCTCAGCACAATCGATGACTCTGAAAATCCTCTCGATCTCCTTAAGCCACTTCTGAGCACCTTCAGGATCATGCGTACCCTTGAACAACGGAGGATTGTTCTTCTGAAAACTGTTCATCTTCCTGTCAGCACCAATCACAGCTCCATTGGCATTCCCTCCCAGCACACCAGCAATCATGCCCAAAGCCTCAGCGATAGCATCGTCGTTTCGTCCACCTCTTCCAGCCATTGTTCTGCTAATCCACAAAAAATTCCATTAGAACCAAAAGTATCGACAGTGATAACTCGCACTCGTCGCATACAAGGGAAAGACTGACACTAAGACTCTGGTCACAACAACCGAATATGCTCTGATACCACTATTGTAACACCCTTCTAAACCCCGCGGCAATTTAAATAAATAATCAGAGTAAAAACATAAACACAAGGGTGCCACAATTAATTAAAATAAATAAGCCAATCATGGTCAAAGTCATGCTTCTTTAGGAAACGATTTAACAAAAACACAATTATGTTTATCACAGCGGAATAAGAAACATCATCAACTTAATCAAATGGAAATATAATCCAACACCAATTAAAATAGAGAATCCTCATAAATCTCTATAACTATCGTCCCCCAGTGTTACAAGATCAGAGCATGACTGACACGACCCAACATAAACAGATAAACTCTACGAGTCATCCTCACCGAGTACTAATGCCGCTACTCCTCAATCTGAAAATGACAACATGTAAGGGTGAGTCTCATTCTCAATTAGTAAATATTATGTAATTCATAAGCAACAAGTATCATAATATACCGTTCACCCAATTATACACATTCAGATTCACATCTATTATTCATCAAATCACACAATAATAGATTACCACACCATACACATAAATCCACACAATCATGCTATGACAAAATGCATATGACACAACTGACACTATGCACGTGGTACCAAAATTCGTGAATCACATTCACAGGACTTCTCTCCTCGATATTGCCCTTTAATCGCTCACACCCCACATGGGCACACGATTAACCTCATCGCTCACACCCCCATGGGCACACGATGACTACTTACTAATCTCCGCACAATGGGAATTAGCCACCAACGATCCACTTATCAATGGGATCCATCATCAAATGCATATGAATGAATGAAACACATATAACATACTTAACAACATCACCGAACCACGATGAACAACTCATCTCAATACCACATCACCAATAAGTATGTACATGTTTTCAACATCATTCAAATAGTCATGCATTCATCACAATCACAATATTAATCACAACCGATACATCATCACATCAAACACATTGTCACACTTATCTCATATGCACACAATGTTCAATTCTCATCAAGTAATTTAATCTAGTTTTAAAGAAATAAAGTCGGCCACCGCCCATATTCATCATTCATCATATAAAACATTTAATTACTTGCATAACACCCAAAACGGCACTAAGAAACGATTAACGGATCAAAAGATACGTCATTTTAAAGTTTTAGAAAAATTCACACTCAGCAAGGTTCGCTCAGCGACGCAAGACAGAAGCGAATCCTTCAGACCTCCGCTCAGCAGAACTCTAGCGACGTCCAACAGAAGCAAACTACGTTGGGACCTCCGCTCAGCGGACCCCCTCCGCTCAGCGGACCTGCGATTTCAGCAAACCCCAAGTCTGCGATAGAACCTGCGATTTCACACCCTTTTCACCCAAAAACGATTCCAGACATCACATACAGGCATATAATCATCATATATTCAGTTATACACCATAAAACATCATTTAAACGCATTATTAACCAAATAGTTCACACAATTATCATCAATTCAATTCAATTATAACAACCTAACCTAACAACCCAATGTCTAATTGAATCAAACCATACATCAATCTACCTATTACCTAAAACCACATAAGGGATACTAAAAGGAAGAGTCCCCCCTTACCTCGATGAATCTCTTGAATGCTCTCCTTCCGATTCCACGTTCTTGCCTCTTTCTCCTCTCTTGCTCTTTTCACGTGTTCTTCCTTTCTCCCCAAATGGTTCCTTTTCTTATTTTATAAAAAATAAAATAAAATAAATTAACCACAACTTAGTAAAAGGCCTAACTAATTAGCACCCCTCTTTTACTAACATCACACCATAAGCCCAATAGCTCTATTCCATCATTTTCCAATTAAATCCAAATAAAATACTAAAATTCCAATTATTTAATTTAAATCCAATTTAAATTAATAAACTGAAATTATGGGATGTTACAAGTTAGCTATGGAAATGATGTTCCAGATGCAAAAGAGAAGTTTAGATAGCTTCTATGTGATGTTTAGAAGCTATCAAACTCAAAAAGCCTTAAAACGCACGAGTAAAACTCAAGTTCCAAACTTTGGTTCAAAGATTCTTTAAAGTGAAAATTTGAAGGATGATTTTGGATTATAGATGCTTGGCTTGTGTTTAGGGGTTCTGAATAGCTTCAATATGGAAAATAGAAGCTATTAGGACTATTGGTTTGGTTTGAAAGTGTTTGGTTTGGATTATGGCATGTTATGAGCTTAAAAGCTTTAAAAAGGGAGTGAAAATGGTGTTTTTTGGTTAGAGGCATTTTGGTAGGTTAAGGAAGGTATGGACAGCTTCTAAATGGTATTTAGAAGTTGTTCAAACTCTTGTTTGACACCTAGAACTTGTGGAACTCAAAATCACTATGAAAATGCAAGAGGTAAGAAAAGAGAATCTCAAGTGAGGTAGTGACTTGGAGAATTCTGGTGTAAATGATCCAAGAGGTAAGGTCCTCTATTTATAGGAAAGAATTGGGGTATGTGGATGGCAAAAGTTCAGAGTTTTAAGTTCACATGTGACTTGTGTACCATCTTGCTTGTTTGTGAAGAAATGAGAAAGTTATGGTTTCAATGGTGAGGTACAAAGCTTTAAGCATGCTTGCAAAGTTTTGATTTGATATTAGAGGCTTGCTTGTGGGTTTTATCTTGATTTTGAGGCAGAAGAGACATTGTAGTGGCTCAAGGAGTGAACTTTGTGCATAAAGCTAACTTTACTAGAATGGAAGTGTTAACTTTGTGCCATTAATGGAATGATCAATTGGATAATGGCTTAAACACTTGGATTATAGCTCAAAAGCAAGTGTAATCTTCTGATTATGGTGCTTTGAACAAGTTATATGGGCTGCAAGAAAGGAATCTTTCAAATTTGAACAAGTTTGGTTCATAACTTCTTCACTTTCTTCATGTTCTTCTTCATTTTCAAGTGTTTATGGTGCCATATTGACAAAATCATATCTCATGAATGGAGCCATGAATTTTCATGCTACTTAGATCTTTGGAAAGCCCTTGCTACATACTTCAAATCAGTATTTAAAAGTTTCCTCAAACTCTTTTTGGATCATTGAGAAAAATTGTCATAAAGTTAAGAAAAAAATCCAAGTAAAACACTTGAAAATTTCTCCAAGTCTTTTGAAAGTTATCTACTTAATTCCATATCTCTCAAAATAATCACTTTTTGAAAAGAGTTCCAATGTGACAAGTTGTTTGTTTTGCCAAGATCTACAACTTTCATGTTGGGAGATTTTTGAGTGTGTAGGCAAAATTTGGAGATCCATGAATTAGGTCAAAATACACTTAAACACCCTAATTTGACTTTTTGTTGACTTTTTGATTCTTGATGGATTCTTTGAATTTTCTTTGATCAAATGTCTTCAATATTCATATGATGATGATTTGAATCCTTAAAAGTCAATAGTTCACTATTTTTCCCAAAAGTCAAAGGTTGACTTGCACAGTTGACTTTTTCCAAATGAATTGCAGTTTTGTGATTTCCAAATGAATCAAGCTCTCCTCTTTAAATGAATGATATGGATGGACTATAATGTTGATTTGGATGCCCTTGAATCATATTTTGAGTCTTGGAACCATCTTCTGATTAAAAGTCAACCCTCTAGAGAAATTAGGTCAAAAACCCTAATTGGAGCTTTTGATGAACTTGAAGGTGATTGATCTTGCATTAAACCATCTTTGGACATTGGTTTTGATTGGAGAACCCTTTGAATCATAGAAGAATGTTGAATTTCTTTGTGGGCCTCAAAACCCTAGTTTTCTTAACTTCCTCTTAATCAGTCTCTTGTCTTGGGACACAAGCAACAAACAACAATTTTTGTATTTTTGGGTTAGAAAATGATAAATGCATGATAATTATAATGACAATGATGATCCTAATATTTAAGCTATGGTGGGATCTCAGTGGTCAAAAATTAGGGTGCAACAGTGAATCTTGTACAATTGGTGGATAATTCAATGTGTGAATTATTGAGGTATGCGGTATATTAAGATTCGTGTAGATAATCTTAATTGCATATGTGTTGAGATAATTGTACATGCATTCATGGTCAGATTTATGGTGGAAGCGGTGGAACTTAGGGTTCACAACTAGACGTTGATCCTTAATTTGGAAATAGGCGTAATGGCTTTGATCTTGTCCGGATTGGAAGCGCGGCTTGGATTCTAGATATTGAATCGGAAAGCGGTGAAACATTGAGTTCACTTGGTACCACATGCATTGAGTCACACTGTGTGCTATGTGATTGTTTTGTGTTGATGTAATTGTTTTGTGTTGATGTAATTGTTTTGTGTGTTAATTGATACTTGATGTATAATTGTATATTGTTGAGAAGAGTGATGAATTGTGAAATGTATGCTTGTTGATGTTGCATTTCCCATTATTATATTTTCTAAAATAATTTGAATTCTCACCCTTATGTTTGAATGTTACCTTTGGTTTGTAACGTGCAGGTTCAGACGAGTAGTTGCTTGTTCATGGCTTAGCCAAAGAGCTCCGAGTTTTGTTGTTTGATTAGGTAGCGAGTCATATGCTCTGATCATGTAACACTTTGGGGGTTTATTATTTTAGACTTATTCTAATGTTTGGATATTGTTATTTCCTATGCCTTATTGGATATTCGGATGTATTGGCTTGAGATTTTGAATACGTTGTTTTAAGGCTATGTAGCCTAGATTGTGGATCTTCAATTTAGCATATTTGGATATTAATGTCAATTTGAATTCGGTAGATGAATAAAGTATGGGATATATTCATTGAAACTTTTAATAACAATTCTTTTATTTTCCGCAAGCGTTTATGCATAAATGTATGAAAACATGAGATTTACATTGTGTTACAATATGATCGTTGCATATTATGAATGTTGTATGTATGATATTTTGGGATTGTCATTTTGTGGAAATCAACACGTGGCGCCCTTTTTCCTTATGCATGATTACTCTATGAGATTGTATGTTATATTTGGGGTTAGAAAAGGGTGTTACAGAACCCAAACCCAGTCAACTCTGGTTTTCACCCGTTGACTCGAGTTCGGGTGCGGGTGGGACTCGTGGGTTTGGGTCTGCTTGCCATCCCTAATTGACAGCAACCAATTTCCAGAAAACAACCATTAATCACAATCACAACAATACAACATTTATACCACATCAACATATACAATATTCAACAACGAATCCATCGACAACAACCAATTGCATCAGTTTCAAAACAGTCACAACAAATCAAACACAAACAGAAACAATTTCATAAACCCAATCCCACATACTATTCATCATATATCCTATTATAGAGTCAGAACCCCACCCCTACTTTGAATTGAAGGCTGCTCTATAATTTTCTCCGATCGAATTCCTAGCTTTTGCCCCTTTTGATTCTCCTCTTCTCGGTACTCTCGCGTTCCTCTTTTTGTTCTGCTAAAACCTAATCTCTTACTGCCACTTTTATATATTTATGTATTTAACTAACTAATATAATGAGAATACTATTTTTCTTTTATTCTTATTGGGCTTCATTTTTACAACTCTCCACTTTTACTACTTCTAACCATAAAAAACTCATATAATTATTCTAGTATTATTTCTAATACTATATCTACAACTTAATCAACTAAATTAATTAACTAATAACTTCACAACTTAAATCAAAGAGTTTAATTGTGTAAATGTTATTTTTTTTCTCGAACTACTAAAGAGAACATAATCATTTTTGTTTGATTAATTGTTTTACATAACTTTTGATTAAAGATAACATCATACTCACTATCGATTAATTCATTTATAATTAGTAGATTTTGCGTTATAAGTTGGATCACGATCTTTTAAAACTAGCTCATCAACATATATTATATCTCTTGTTGTTTATACTAACTCTATTGAAATTTGAAATTAAATTACTTCTATGTATAATGTTAGCGTAAAATTCTTGAAAGAAATTTTCATACTCAACAAAACGCCAATAACTTTTTTTTTGGTAGATTGAAATAACTCATTTTTTAAAATTTTGGTTTTTCAATTTGAAAAATATCAAGTCACGATGCTCTAATAAAATGTTTTTTTGAATTATTTATTTATTTTTTAGACGTGTTTTTAATTTTTTTAAGTTAATAAATAAAAATTTCTTTGCCAATCTCCCTACCTTCTAGTCCATCTCTGGTGAAAACCCCATACTACCCCTGACTTCGGAAATGCAATTCCGAAATGCAAGAAAAAGGTGTTTTCGGAGATGCATCTCCGAAAACGCCTTTTTTTTTTTGAAAAAATTATCTTATTTCGGAAGTTCATTTCCGAAAACAGCATTTCGGAAATGAACTTCCGAAATACTGCGCGTTCTGCAAATTTATCAAAACACCCCCCCTCCCCATTCATTTACCCTAACTCAAATAAAAAACAACCAAAGGCAAAAATTTGTGCAAACACACTTCCAAGGCTGCATCAAGGCTCCAATCACATTGCTATACAACATTCAAAAGCCCACAAATCACTCAATTTGTAAGTTTTGAATTTGTTAGATTCATTATTCAAATGCATGTTATTTAGGGTTTCAATTGCATAAATGATATATGGACTGGTTGTTAGTAGTATTTAGGTTGTTTAGAAGCATTTTGAATTGGTTTTAGGTTTGGTTTTGGGGTCTGCCATGGAAGTTGTAGAAAACTCCATCGCAGGGATGTTTCGGAAGTTCATTTCCGAAAACACCTCCATCCTAGTTTTCGGAAATGAACTTCCGAATTGTATCAGAAGTTCAAATTTTTTAGTTTTTTATTTTGTCTCGCATATTAATCGATTTCAATTGTTTACAGGAACATGTCAGGCAACCAACCAGCACGCATCATCTTTTCTTTCTTCCACCTAATAATTCAACACACAATCAATTTATACTCACTACAATGATTTTGTTTAATAAAATTCAACATCCTATTCCACCACCATTCACAACACACTAAAAAATTTAAACATTCAAAACAACCAATAAAATTTTACAAAGTATTTTGTGGACCCCACTCCTTCCACATTCAACATGTTGAAAACTTTCAACACCAATTAATACATCTTACTTTAAACACCCTATTCAACACCCTCATTGTAAGGATTCAACTTTTGAATTTGTTTTTCAACACCCACATTATACATAGTCTTATGTGCGAGCTGATTTTGGTGTAAGTGAGTCTAGTCTCCTTTTTTTCCTTGGTTGATTTCGAGATTGTTTTTGTTGTATGTTATGATTTTACTCATGTTGTGATATTTTTCTTTGTTTTATTTTGTTAGTTTGATACTCCTTGTGCTCGTTGTTTTTGTTTCTACTACACCCAACTCTATTTTACTTATATTATTAATAATATTTTTTTCAGTTAAAAAATTGTGAATAATACAAAGATAGATGGATGGATGGATGAAGAACATTGATACTAAACATTAAGAATAAGTCTAAGAGGAAGTTTTTTGATAGCTCTCATATTGACAAACTTTTTGTTCTTTCTTTTAGTTGACTGATGGAGTTGGTGATTTCCTATGTAAAGATAATAACACAATAAAAAAAAAATCAAATAACTATCAAATAATGTAAATAAATATTAATATATGATGTAAAATTATGGTATAATTATATTAGAGAAAAAAATGAAATCCAGAGTTAGTGTAAATCAACTAATCAATCACATGTATCCAACTAATTAATATTTTAATTTTAAAAATATTTAAATGTCTTAATAATTTGTTATAATTTTGTTAACCATGCTATAAAATTATTTTATATTATTTGTGCTTGTACTATTATATTATTAAAAAAGAAAAAAGGTGATGCATTGACCGTATAAAATATTTTTACACTGTCAACTGATCACCATCATATATTCAATTAAATAATTTATTTATATAAAAAAAACTAATGATATAGAAAATTAATGACTTTTTATTGGATGACACTATTTTAGATTATGAGTTCACTACCTTTTAACTCTTATTAAAATTAAAATTTAATGAGAATTTAATTGCTATACACGGTCAATATAAAAGTTTTTATTTAATTGTTATGCATGGCCATTATAAAAGTTTACACTATCATTATATCACAACCACTTAAAAAAAAAAAGTTAAAATAAAGTCAAACAATACATTAAGGGTTGTGATTTATTCAGTAACAGTATAAAACTTCTTTCTAACAAATTCTATTTAATTGATGACCACACCATCAAAATTTAGAAATTGTAAAATTGTTTGCGCGAGCCGACACATTATTTAAAACCCTGGGTGTCACAAAGAAGCATTATCGGAGATTCTGGGAGTAACTTTAATACTATTATTTGGGACAGAAGTAGAGACCTTCAACTTGAACCGTATAATTCAATCCAGAATGCAAGATTAAAGATGATGTTGGTTACAGGGTGGTTACCTGCTTATGTTAAATTCGCCCCTCAACTTGATAAGTTGGTGGCCAAACCCTTTTACAACCGAAAAAATACAAATTGTAGTTCGAAATGTTCACCACAACTGCAATTTGGATCCAATCCCTTCCAACGCAACAGTTCGAAGAGGTGCTATTGCAAAACGAAAGACCAAGACACGCCATTTTCATCGGATAGCCCATGGGAGAGTGGGGATGTATGGACCAATCTTGCTCTCTATCTTTTCACTCTTCATATTCCCCTCAGTTTTGGAGGCTTATCCGTTGTTTCACTGCTCACTGGACAACAACCTCTTCTTCACCCACAGACTCAGGTAGATGCAATGGAGCCTTTTTTATTGACTTTTTGATAACATGTTTTAACACATGGTTCTTTTCATTCACTGATGCAGGCCATATCACTTGTTACCATTCAAGTTCTTGAGTTTAGTGCAGCTCTGGTTTTATTCAAGTACACAGCTAAGCCACACTATAAATTTTCAAATTTCTTCAAAAATAACGACAACAACTGGTTTTTATCATCAGCTCTGGGATTTGGGATTCTTGTTCTTCTCATTTGTCTAACATCAATACTAGGGGACAGATTATTCGACTTTAAGGTTCGTCATAATATATATCCTTTCTGCAATTTCAATTCTTCTGTATCAAAAAAGAAACAAAGATGATATATCTAGCACATTTGTTCTATTTCTCCTCTCATTATCACTTATTGAGGTGCTGCTGCCAGGTGTTTTAGAAGTGGGATATTGTACACCAAGGAGATGTGAATATGGTGAGGATCTAGCTTTAGGCAGTCAATAGAATTGTTAGGTAGAACATCTTTTGACCCTAGGCTACAAACCAATGGGGTAAAGACTTTGTGATGACAACCTCTTAGTCTTATTGCTAGAGTTGTACAAGTTTCTTAGTAGAACGGTAAGTAGCACCCTTTAACTTGTTTTGGATCTATTTTATTACCCTTGCCAGCCAACAAAGTTTGCAGTTTTAGACTGATCAAAGAGTCCTATTCAAATGAATATCCAAATTGATGAGAAAGGACTTTGAATTTGGTATAAACCAGGAAATGACAATAAGGCAGTTGATGCTTTATCCAAGAGTACTTATGCATCCATATATTGTATAAAATTTTCAGAGTTAGATGAGTGGGAAAAACAAGTTCAATCAAACAACAAAATGAATGTTATAATATTGCCCAATCTGATCTGAGATTTCCATTCACATCTAAGATTCTCTTTCCAAAATAAAAAGTTATTATACAAAGGAAAGTTGGAATTTCATATCTCCGCAGTTGGTGGTCATTTCAGTTTTTTAGAACATACAAAAAGGTAGCTGCCAACCTCTTCCTAATCGTGAAGTTTGTTATGCAGAATAATGTTCAATAAACTGTTGCTAATTGTGAATTTTGTCAGAAAAATAGATATGAACTCTTTCCACTACCCACCAGTCTTTTCCAACCTCTTTCATTCTAACTCGGGTTTGCATGCTGATATTTCTATGGTTTATAGAGGGCCTTCCAAAGGAACAAGGTAAAGATACTACCATGGTGGTGGAAGACAGGGTTATGAAACATGATCAGTTTATCCTTCTCAGTTTCATAGTCACTTCAAAGTTGAATGATTTCAAGTGGCCCGTACTAAACTCAAATTCCGTTCAGCATATCACTTGTAATAATGGTGAAACTAAAATTGTGAACTGTTGCTTTTAAACTTATTTAAGTTATTTGGTTGGTTCTAAGTCAAAGTAGTAGATTAAGCAGTTGATTGGGGTTAAATTTTGGTTCAATACAAATTATAATAGCTCAACTAAAAGCACCCCTTTTAAAGTCCGCCATGGAAGAGATCCCTTCAACTCAACTTCTCATAGAACTACTCCTTCCTCAATTGCATTCAATAATATCTCCTCATGTGGCATTAAAGTGTTAATTCAATGGATGACCTTCCAGCCTTTGAAGCCATACGGGCACCTGCAGATGTTATTCAGGAGAAGTTTTCAAATTTTCACCTCGAGGACTAAGTGAAACTTTTGAGGAGGAATTTGGTTAGTAAATAGGCCTCAAATTATGTAACCTATTCTAGGAAGAAGCCTGTTAACTTAAGTGTATTTATGTGACCTGTGTAGATATGAAATGGAGAGGAAGAGAAGGGAAAGCTGTTCGGTTTCTGATTTAGCTGATTGGAAGAGACCAGGATCTCTAACTGCTAGGCAGTTACAAGCAGCTTTATCATTCTATTTCTTCAACATATATTTAACCTTTGTAAATGTATCTGAGGTCCAAAGAATGTATAAAAAGCGTTGAATCAAAGGAAAAACAAATTTGTTTGGGACACTTGTCTGAGTTGTCTGACACGTATCGTATGAGTGTCATACAGGTGTGAAACACTGATCCAAGAAGTGTCAGAGTTAAGAAAAAATATTTTTAAATACCTATTTGAATTTTTTGACACTTGTTATATGAGTGTCATACAAATGTTAGACACCAAGACACACCTAATCTTAGAGGTTTCCGCAATGATTGTCGTTTTTCATATTAGACATCTATCTGGACAAGCATCAAGTTGTAAGCATTAGCATATAATTATGATCAGTACACTTGACTCACAACATAAGGTCCGACCCTGTCATGGAAAATACCCCACATAAACTTTGTTAAACAGTTCTATACTAAGTTGCGGAAAGTGATGCGGAAGAGGAGTGATGTGAGCTATAATAAACTTGAAACTAATGATTATTTAAGATCTGTCTCTGAAATATTTTGAACTGTATAATTTAAAATCGAAAACTTAGACTCTTACCACTTCATAGACAATAAACTTACCTACTTGGTAATGGGTATGTGTGGGATATAAAGGAAGAGGTGAAAAAAGAGAGATCGGTAATTATGAGTGAGGATTTGAAGCATTATAACTGTTATCCCTGGATACTGTCCTAGTTTAAAGCAAATTTATTGTCCTTAAATTTTGTTAATATACCAGCAATCCTCATTATTCTGAGAAGTTATTGTAAAAATGAGATTAAAAGTTATGGAATGATGTTTTGTGTTGTATTATTGCAGCCTGTCAGCAACACTTCACTGAAGGAGATCCTCCTGAATAGTGATATCTCAAGAGTTTGTTGTGTTGTTGCTTACTGTATTGTTACTCCTCTTTTGGAAGAAGTTGTTTATAGAGGATTTCTGCTAACGTCACTTTCCTCAACCATGAAGTGGCAACAAGCTATAGCCATAAGCTCTGTTATATTCAGTGCAATTCACTTCTCTGGTGAAAACTTTGTACAATTGTTCATCATTGGATGTGTCCTTGGATGCTCCTATTGCTGGACCGGAAATTTGAACTCGTCCATTGTTATTCATTCTTTGTACAATGCTGTAACTTTACTAATAACTTATTTTTATTAGATTTTATTTATTGACTGGAACCGGTAAGCAAAGTTCATTGTATAGATGTTGGGATTAATGCTAATATTAATCAAAACATGATGTATACTCAATGCACATCTTGTTATTACAATCATACTACGGCGGAAGTCAAATAAACATATGTGCATGCTTTTAGATCTGTGACAAACACACAGACTGAGGTTACACAAGCATTCCTTGCTTGTGGCATTTTTGTGTTATCTCTGGTATAGCAGGAAACATTATATATAAGATGATTGTTGATTAGGATTTTCAATATTTTGAAATGGTCACTGGTGACATGAACTACCCTTCCTACCTGGGCCGACCTATAGGTTAACAATGGTCCAATGAGGCATTGGTATATACTAAAGACGATCCAATCTCAACGTTAATCCTTGTGGATGGTTGGATCGAGAGATAAGAAGGAACGACAAACCAAAAGAGAGGGTATAAGACCTTAGGAAGAGGTTGTTATTTATCAGAAGTTATAAGCTCTCACTTATCGGAAGCTTATTGTTTCTCAGAAGCAGTTTGTCTTCTTAGAAAGTAAAGACTTCTCTGAGCTTTTGATAACTGGAAAACATTAATAAATAAATGAATACCATATATATCCTGGTTCACTTGAGAAACCCTCAAGCTAATCCATTCCACCCTTCCGAGGTGATTTCGCCTTGAGCACAAGGACTTAATTCACTATAATCAAACTGATTACAATTGCACAGACAACAATAGGTGACTAATAGATTCTAACCTGGAAACTGGTGCAAAAGAAATTAATAATCTAATAGATTCTAACCTGGCAACTGGTGCAAAAGAAATTAATAATCTAATAGATTCTAACCTGGCAACTGGTGCAAAAGTTTTATTATCATAAACACCTTCTTGTTGACTATAACCTTGAGCAACCAGTCTGGCGTTGTTTCTGACTACTTCACCTTTTTCATTTAGCTTGTTTCTGAAAACCCACTTTGTTCCAATAATGTTAAATCCTTTAGGTCTTGGAACCAGATCCCACACATCATTTCTTGTAAACTGATTTAACTCTTCTTGCATAGCAATAATCCAATCAGTATCTTCCAAAGCTTCATCAACAGATGTTGGCTCAATCAGAGACACTAATCCAAAAAGAGATTATGCATTGTTCTTTAGAAATGATCTTGTTCTGATGGGGTCATCTTTCTTTCCATTAATGACATCCTCTGGATGGGCTGAGTTGATCCTTGAAGATCTTATGATTGTTGATTCTTCAGATATTATGAGATTCTCTAAAGAAGAAGCAAATTTATCTTTAGAATCATCCTTTCCTCTGGGTTCTTCATGATCTGGATCAGAGATGTCTATATCGGCAAAATTCTCATTCTGCTCTGGCTTTTCAATGCCAAGCTTATCATCAAATCTGACATAAATTGATTCCTCAACTATCAGAGTTTCAGTATTGTATACTCTGTAGCCCTTAGAGCGTTCATAATATCCAAGAAGAAAACACTTCTGAGCTTTGGTATCAAACTTGTTCAGATGATCCTTAGTATTCAGAATATAACAAATACATCCAAAAGGATGAAAATATGAAATGTTGGGTTTTCTGTTCTTCCACAATTCATAAGGAGTCTTATTTAGAATAGGTCTTATGGAGATTCTATTCTGAATATAACATGCTGTGTTAATTGCTTCTGCCCAAAAATGTTTAGCCATATTAGTCTCATTGATCATAGTTCTGGCCATTTCCTGAAGAGTCCTATTCTTTCGTTCTACAACTCCATTTTGTTGTGGAGTTCTAGGACAAGATAAATCATGGGCAGTACCATTTTATTTGAAATAAATTTCAAATAATATGTTCTCAAATTCACCACCATGATCACTTCTGACTTTTATGATTTTACATTCCTTTTCAGATTGAATCTGTTTGCAGAAATCAAAGAACACAAAATGTGACTCATCCTTGTGTTTTAAGAACTTTACCTATGTCCATCTGACGTAATCATCTACAATGACTGTGGACCTCCGTTTTTGGCCATACCTCTCGTAGAGAGATACGTGAACTGACTCTTTTTTTTTGTTTCTGCTTTCGTATTTGAAAATCAGAGAGTCGTCACCGACCTTTTATTTTATCCAACTAAGGAAAGGTTTATAAAAGAAACAGAAAAAAGACCTTTAAGAAATTCTGGGTAAGGGGGTAGGTTATACAAAGGGAAGGTGTTAGCACCCTTTGTATCCATGGTTATCCATGGGCTCTTTAATTTGCTTAGCTCTCTTGTTTTCAATTGCTTTTAAATGCTCGTATGTGGTTTTAAATACCTTTGTAAATGGAATTTGTAATGATCCTTGTGCGGATGTATACAAAGTGTTTTTATCTTTCAAGAGATGCTTTGGAAAAAAGAGCGTTAACTTCGTAATGATCCTTGTTTGGATATATACAAAGTATTGTCTTTTTGAAAAGTTTTATTTTGAAAAACAATGATATATGAGAGATTTGTTTGTTTTGATTTGAGCAAGCAAATTAGGAGGTCTACCCTGAGTTATAAGGTCTTTATCCTATTTCCTTTAAAAATCTATCCTTTCACCATATATAAACAAAAGTTCGATTTTGCGTTTGAAATAATAGAATTTGACTTTGATTTTGAAAAGAATGAGAAAGGGATTACCTTAAGAGGTGCAAATGTGATCGTGTTTTGATTCAGGTATTTTATCTTTGAAGTTAGTGATCTAACGATTCAATTTTATCTTTGGCATACACGCAGTTTATATGTGCTGGAAATTAAAATGCGGAAAGTAAATCTACGATATTACATCGATTGTGCAGGAAATGTAAACTACGCTATTTACATGAATTTGACAACCTATACATTTATCTAGGAATTTAAATTGCAAGAAAATAAAAGAAATGTTTTTTTGGATTTTTTTATGATTGATTTTAATTATAATTAATGCATGATTAATTTAATTAAAATGAGGAAAAAAGATGAAAATAAATTTCAAGCTTAAAAATTAAGTTTAAAATATGTTCAAAATGCTTTTTAATTAATTTTAAAACAAAACTAATTTTTTTGGAATTTTTGAAATTTGATTTGAAATCTATTAAGTTAATTAATACATAATTATATAAATAATTACACAAATAATTAAAACTTGAAGAGAAAATTATTCAAAATATGTACAAAATTAGTTTATAATATATAAACAATATTTAATATAAAGAACAATTTTTTTTATGATTTTTGATTGGGTGAAAATAATTAAAAGATAAATATATGCATATTATCTAATTAATTATACAAAATATTTAAATTATGAAGAAAAATAAAATATTTTTATATTAGAAAATAAAACATTATTTTAGAAACTTAAAAATATTTTTTGTGTATTTTTTGGATTTTAAAAACTGTTTTTAATTAATTTAACAAAGAAATTAAAATAAAATAGAAAATAAAATAAAATATTAAAGGAAAGATCCTGTGTGGTAAAGGACTGAGAGTCCATGGTGAGTCTGCAAGGCTGAGAGCGTTAGATGGAGAGTTGAAAAGATCCAATGGCTGTGGGATGAGGTTACATCATTGCCACATGGAAGTCAGAGCACGTGATCATCCAGATATTCAAAGTCCACGCTGGGACCCACGCTGGCTGACCAACGAATGAGAGGAAGAGAATCTGCCACGCGTGCTGGTCAAGGATTCAACGTCACTATTCATCATCTTCTTCCTTTTACCTGTGGAATTAGCTGCAGATTTACCTGCGGAATTTCCTGCGGATTTTCTTTCAGATTTCCATGCATTTGAAAACCTACAAAAACAGCTATGAACAAAAACAAAAGGGACCCATATCGACTTAAAATGATCTTCTGAACACGATGGTGGCGTTAGTTTTGCTATTTGAGTGTTGTAGCTATGGATTCGAAGAGATTAAAGTTTGAACATGCATGAACACTCATCAATGGTATTGAGCAATTTTCACGTGGAAACCAACATGTTAAAGCCCAGACCTGCCCTATAGGACCTCATGAACTCATTAGAATGATTAGATTACATTGAGGTTGATTAAATATAGGAAAACGAAAATTAATTATGTATGAATATGAAGAACACTATGCACTTGTTACGGCTCTCATGGGACCATATTAGGGGTTCATTCTTACTCTATATGATCTCAGAAGATGATTGGAAAGCTTATTTTGTATTGATATTGATTGGAAATATGAAAATGAAAATTATAAAGTTTGGAGATTTTTTTGAGAATTTTGTGAAGTTGATGGCTATCTCTCTTGCTGTTTTCGTGGCTCTCTTGTTTGTGAAGTAAGCTAAGCTATTTATAAGCCATGTTGTGCTTAGAATCCAAGCCAACAAGCTTTTGGTTGCCTTTGTTGAATTCTTGATTTTTAAACATTAAAAATCTTTGAATTGTTGACCAAGCCTTGCTCCTCTTCAATGCTCTTGCCTTGTACTTCAATCTTCTGCAAAAAATTAAAGATTCTTGGATGACTCATGCTTAGAAACTAAGCTATCCATTATCCTTCCCTTTTCCATTTTTATTTAATCTTAAAATAGGATAAAATTAAACCAAAAATGAATAAAAATGGTGTGGGCTTTGTCTTGGTCGTGGGAGGCCCATAATATCATGGAAAATATGTTTGAACCATGAAAACTTGGCCCCATTTGCAAAAAATACATTTTTGAGCAATGTTGGTTTTATGCATTTTCCCAAAATTTAGCCAACTTCAACAAGGTGTAAATCCCTTAATTTTTGTCATATGGAGGAGATCTTGCACTTTTTGAAAACCTCAAAGAGTCCTCTAACCAATGTATTTGGTCTCATGTCAAAATGAGTTTTGATGCTCCTTGTGTGTCCTTTTGAAAAAAGTGTCTTTTTGTTGACTTTGAAAATGACCTGTAATGTCTTTGTTCATATTTTTCAAATGGTGAATGTAATTACCATGGGATCAATTGCATTTGAAAGATAATTGAATTTCCTTCAAAATGAGCTTTGGTTTGAATTTTTTTGATGAAGGATGAGAGAGTTATGACCAGTCAAAGTTCAGTTGACTTTTTAGGAGAAAACCCTAATTTTGAATCTTAGGTTTTTGTTGATTTTTTATCTTTCCTTGATGAATTATGATCATCCAATGATCAAATGATGAATCCTTTGACAAAATATGGATGTTGACAAAAATTTCATTTTTGACTGTCTGTTGACTTTTTGGTCAAACGGGTCGTCTGTTGACTGTTTGAGATGCTGACGGTGCGTCTGAGTGAATTGAAGTTTGAGAATTTATATGATGGTACTTTGAGATGTATGGAGGTCCATGAAATCCATTTGAAGTCTCAAAAACTTGTTTCTCCTGAAAAAACAAGAAACCCTAGTCAGGGACTGTTTGTGTAGGAGACAGTTAAGCGTACCTGATTTTTGTGCAGTGTTGAGTCTCTGCTAATCATGTGATATTCAGAAGACTTCTAGGACAAAAATCTTGGAATTTTGAATTGCAAAAGATTGATTTGATTGATGGTACAAAACACTGAGAATTGTACTGTCAGCAGTTTAACTGTCAACTGACTGTTCGGGTATTAATGTAGCAGTTAGAGTGAAAAATCAACAGTCAAAGTTAATTTTCTTTTTGTTGTTTTTGTTTTATGTGAAAGATGAAAGTTTATTTACATGACTTGTTAAAAAAACACAGACATAATAAATAACTAATATTTACTGTACGCGGGCAAAATTACCGACAATAACCCTGAAAATCATTTAATGCACAGAAAAATAAACATTTGACTGACAGAAAACACACAAAATATGATCTGAATAATTAAGCAACAATATGACAAATAGTACAACATTTAATACTGACAGTACAAATATTACATACTATATTGAACAGTACGACGAGTAAACGGTACATTTAAGAAATAAGAGATACGACAAACTTTAAGAATGACGATTGATAACCCATGCTACAAACAATAACATGTAGATGATTGGGAGTGCAAGCATCCCAGGTCCACAGTTTTTAGGGCTATGTAGACAGAAGAAAGACAGGATTACCACCACAACGGTGATGACCATAAGAAAACACGTTTCCCACCGCTTCGCAATTTTGTCGGGGAAGAAGAAAGAATGGATATGAAGTAGAAAGTTGAGAGATGATTTAGCATTTGATGTGAGATTTTATGAAAAAAAATGAGAGGTATTTATAGAATGAAAAGAAGGATAGAGACGTTGGGGAATGAAGTGATTTCGTACAAAAAAGGAAAATTTGAGTGGGAGTAAGATTTGAAAGAAAGTGTATGACAGTGTTGGGAAAAAGAGATGTATAGAATAAAGTTAAGATTTGATTTTTGAAAAAAGAGATTTGAAAAGATTTTGAAAATAATGGAATATAGTACAAGAGTTAGTGGGAAACAAAAATTAGTAATAATTTACTTGTTTACCAGTACAGTATGAACCCTCGACTCTGCGTCTGCAAAAGATTTAATTCTGTACCAATTGTGTTAGTACTATTTATCTGTAAATAAATATCAAATAAATAGCGTGTGTGAAGTAATAAACAGTAACTGGCGTTTGCGTAAGAATAAATTCGACAGCGAGCCAAAATACTGTATAAGAAAAATTCTAAAAACTAAGTATTTCATATGTCAGGATATTTATGAAATAAAAATCCATGATTATATGAAACTCCTAATTTTTAGATTGGAGTTTTCTTGAAAAAAAGATGCGGGCAAATTTTGGGGTATAACAGTTGCCCCTATTCAATCTTCTTAAACCTGAAGAGATTGTCTGAAATCTGAAGGTGGAAGATGATTGAATATTTTAGATGCCCTGAAAATTTGCACTTACCTTGATCGGAAGAGATGTTGGAAGTTGTTTTTGAATGTTGTCTGAGAAATGTTGTTGGCAGATCGGAACATTACCTGGGATGGGCTTTCAGATGCCACCTGGCAAATGTGTTTGATGGTTTGTTCATCAGAATGAATTCATTGATTATATCTTGATGAAGGATTTGAAAGTCTTTGTGTTGACTGTTTCAGAACCGTCCAAGGTTACCGCTTTAAGTCTAGGAGGATGATCGTTACGGAAATTGTCCAAAATTTTTCCGTTTTAGATTTTGGAAGTTGATCATTGTGGAACCGTCTGAGGTATCATCTTTAGAACTTCGATGGTAGATCGTTCTGAAACCGTCTGAGGTATCAGCTTTAGATCTTCGATGGTAGATCGTTCTGGAACCGTCTGAGGTATCAGCTTTAGATCTTCGATGGTAGATCGTTCTGGAACCGTCTGAGGTATCAACTTTAGATCTTTGATGTTAGATAGTTTTGGAACCGTCTGAGGTATCAGCTTTAGATCTTCGACGTTAGATCGTTCTGGAACCGTCTGAGGTATCAACTTTGATCTGTGATGGTAGATCGTTTTGGAACCGTCTGAGGTATCACCTTTAGATCTTTGATGGCAGATCGTTCTGGAACCGTCTGAGGTATCAGCTTTAGATCTTCGATGTTAGATCGTTCTAGAACCGTCTGAGGTATCGACTTTGATCTGTGTTACTTGTTTTTTGAGTTGATAAGTGATTTGGAAAGAGAGATCTTTTCAGAATGAATCTTCGGCTTGATTGTAACACCCCATATTTTCTAATTTTAATTTAATTGGAAATTTAATTAATGATTAGAATTATTGGTGGTTTGTGGAAAATAAATTGGAAAAGAATGGTTTGTGGTACTGGGCCAGGTGTGATGTTAGTAAGAAGGAGGTGTTAAGTTAGTAAAGCCCATTACTAAATTAATGTTATTTTTATAAAATAATAAGGAAATTGGGAAAAGAGAAGGTTAGAGGAAAAAGAGTCAGAACGTGAAAATGAGAAGTTGAAGAGAAGAGCTGAGGAACGTAAAGAGGAGCCAAAGAGGAAGAGGACCAAGATGAAGAATTTGGCTAAGGTAAGGGGTGATTACTCTAATTTTGTAGTATTATGATTTTGATGATGATAGGATTGAATTAAGGAATTAGAATCTCTATTTGGGATGTTAGGTTTTGTGAAATACCAACACTAACATGTATGATTTGATGATCTGATTGCAATTGATGATGCAGTATTGTTACATGATGTTATGGTATGTTGCTTGTGCATTAGAATCATGTATTTGGAGTATTTTGATGTTATCGATGATCAATTTCGTAATGGTATGAGTTGGTATGTGTTTGGGATGCATAAAAGTCTTAAAAATCATTTTTTTCAGCTAATGGGTTCGTGGGAACCGGTTCCTATGTGGGAGGAACCGGGTTCCACTGTGTTAGAACGTAAAAAATGGCATTTTTGGGTCTAGGAACCGATTCCCATGTGGGACGAACCGGGTTCCAGTACAAATTCCAGCAGCACGTTTTGAAAACTATTCTAACTTCAAACAGCTCTAATTTTCAAACCTTAAGTCCGTTTTATATGCCGTTTTGGACGTTGTTCCTTAAATTGAATGCTTTACCATATGAAATAAAGAAAACAATAATAACTTGATTTTATTTTGAAAAGTATCGCTTTTTTTCAAGTGTGGTTCATTCTTGTTTTGCATGGTTGATGAGGTGCAATGAACTGTTGTTCGCATGATTGGATATGTGTAATGATGTGTGTTGTTATAATGTGATTGCTTTTGCTTGTTATGCAAATGGATGTTGTTCGTGGTAAATATGGTTATCATGTGTTTTGATGAATGATGATGCAGATGGATGTTATTCATGGTAAATGTTGTTATCATGTGTTTTGATGAATGATGATGATTGATTTGCTTTGAATGATGCATGATACATGTACATACTTGTTGTGATGTTGTTGGTAAGATGTGATAAGCGATGTTAAGCATCAGATTGATGATGAGATATGATGTTATAAGTATGTGACATGTGTGCATTCATTCACAAATCATTTGCATTGGAAGGCTAATTCCCATTGTGCGGAGATTAGCGGGAAGTCATCGTGTGCCCATGTGGGGTGTGAGCGAAGAGGCAGTAGTCGTGTGCCCATGTGGGGTGTGAGCGACTAGAGGGCAGTATCAAACAGAGAAGTCCTGTGAATGTGATTCACGAATTTTGGTACCACATGCATAAGAGTCTGCATGGTTCTTGTATTAATTGTGACATGTCAGGATGAAATCCGGTGTTGTGATTGTGTGGTGTTATTGGTGCATCTTTTGATTTGTGCTTGTGAATTGTATGAATTGATAAATCTGAATATGCTAAGTAGGGTGGATAATTGCTTATGAAATTCTATATCGGAAGATTTATAATGCTATTTAATTATGATGTAGTCTCACCCTTACTTTGATGGTTTCAGATTGAAGTAGCGGTTTAAGCGATCAGTGAGGAGTATTCGTAGAGTTTATCCGTTTATATGGAGTCGTGTCGGTCATGCTCTGATCTTGTAACACTGGGGGTCGATAGTCTTAGAGTTACTTGATATACGTTGTTGCCATTATTGGTTATGGATTATGTATTGTTGATTTGTTGGATATGTTCTTAACGTTGTTAAAAAGAGTTTCTGCTGTGCTAAACACATGTTTTGATATTTGGTTTAATAAAGCATGACAAACGACTTGGTATTTTATTTATTTTATTAATTGTAGCATCCTTGTTGTAAATTTACTCTGATTTTATTATACTTCCGTGGGGGTTTTAGAAGGGTGTTACAATAGTGGTATCAGAGCAGGTCGGTCCGTCCGGCCAATTGTTGAGTCTGTTGAGTTGCACGACAGTTGAATACTGTCGGCATATTATCCCTTGGTACGCGACATGTGAGTGGATCACTGTCGGTACTTGTTTGTTTTGTTGCAGAGGTTGGTTTGAGCGAAGTGGGGGGAGAAGCTTGGCTTCTCGGTTATGTTTCAGTTGTGAAGTGCAAGCGTTGTTGGAGTTGTTGTTTTCCGAATCGAAGGTGACTTGAAATTAGGACTTGACTGGTGGTTAAGTTGGGACATCTGGAAGGAAAATGATTAGAGGTGATTGATGATTATTTGTAGGCGAGGGAAAATAAGAAGTTTAATGTATCAGCTTTGCTAATGGGCTGCAAAGTTTTCAGTTGAATAGTCTTGCGTCTCGGAAGAGGTTTAGCTGCAAGTTTGCAAATAGGATTGTTGTTGTAATGTTTCAGAAAACGCACTTTGGCGATGGGATGTGTTGTTCAAGTTATAAGAATGTTTGGAAGTGAAGAGATATGATAAGGGGCTGTTTGGAATATGATCGAGTTGAAGAGAATGAGTTTTGGAGTGAAATTTTCGTAAGCAAAACGCAGGAAAATTGCCGAATAGCTGCAGAACTTCGAAAATTCATAACTGGAGTTCTGGACATCCGATTTGAGTTCTGTTTGAAGTGTCGGAAAGCTAAAGAGATGAACTTTGTTATAAAAATGGTTGCAGCAGCTGTAACATATTTAATTTTGACAGAATGATGTTGGAAAGAGGTGAACTTGCGGTTACACGTGCTCTTAGAACTAAACTTGTTTGTTGGTACTGCACGGGATATCAGTGTCAGAATTGAGCGGGTTGAAGGAATAATTAAAAGGTTTATTGAGAATCAATTTTAGGAATTAAATGTACCAATTGAGGAGTTTTGGATATATCGTATATAGTGTCGCTGCATGATGTCGGTGTTGCATTTTCGGACAACGATTGGAAAATTCATATCTTGAGATTCGAGTGTCTGATTTAAGTGCCGTTTGGGGCATTGTGAAGCTGAATTAATAACCATGATATATGTTGTTATTTGATGTTTAAAACTTGTTTGAAATGCGCTACAATGCACAATTTGGTGATGTTTATGTGTAATATTCGTTTGGGGACGAACTAATGGATGGAGAAAAGTGCTTTTGCTGTCAAAACTATGAACTTTGCTGTGCAGGTGCGTAGGAACCGGTTCCTGTGTGGGAGGAACCGAGTTCTCATTATAAAAACAGAGGCGTGGGAATTCTTGGTTGCTGGGAACCGGTTCCCAGATAGAGACAACCCGGTTCCCCATAGTAAAAATCAGAGACGAGTTATGGGAAGCAGCCAAGAACCGGTTCCTGTGTGGGAGGAACCGGGTTCTACTGTGTGTTTTTGGAAAAATTGTTTTTACTTTAAAACCCATAACTTTTGATCCTATGAGGAGATAATCTGAAGTCGGTTAAGGAAGCGCAAAACTTGTTGAATAGGAATGCCTACTACCGTGATTGTTTGAAACAAAATTGAGTAGAATATGTTGTTGAGGAATAAGTTGATGAGATGTTTGGTAATAAAGACGATTTGAGTACCGATGGATTTTAGTGAGGAGTGAATTAGTAGAAAAGGGTGAAATAAGTTTTAGTACGGTTGAAGTGGTATTTATGATGTCAAGGCAACGATATGTATAGAAGGAGAATTGTAGAGGATTTCTTACACCTATTGGTGTGAGGAAGAATTGTTGATATTGCGAGTGGAATGATACTTGGACGTGAAAGATGTCATGGGATTTAGATTAAAACCTCGATTTATGAATGTTATAGCGGTCTTTTGCTAGATGAGGATTTCGATTCAGAACGAGATAAATAGTAATGTACGAGTATATTAGTGACTATGAAGTTTGGGAGTACTTAACAGGTATGTGATGCTAAGTGACCATGAAGCAGATTATGTAAAATGTTTGGATGTTGGTATCACACTGACAAGATCCAATGAGAGGGAAGTGCGTGAGTTGTAAAGACTCAGAGTGAACTATTGGACTATGACAATGTTAATGAGTTTGAGTGCAAACTCGGAAAAGGACACTATTATGTAGTAACGACGGTTTATGCTTAAATATGGTTGTCGGCTATCTATTGACAAATTGAAGACTTGATCACCATTAATCTCTTGTTGGTAGTAGACGAAATCATATAGATAGGATGAGCTTGTTTGTTACCTTAATGGTTTAAGATATGATGGATACTAAGCCGTGAGAATAATCACTCACCATGTTGTGTGAATTTATGAAGAAGTGATTATGAAAGAATGCAATATATTGGACGGTGACTTAAGACGAGTAATCAGAATCGCGCAACGAAAGTGTGATGTGGAGTAGCGTTATGAGTAATTACTCGTGGGCAGTGAAGAATTAATATGTCAGGAGCCTACATAGAGGATGTGTATTGATCTATATGATAGATTTAGAATCTAGTGGATGCAAGGATGTCGTGCTAGAGAATTAGAACTCTTTTGAATAATTGCCGAGATGATGAGTATGTTATTGTGGATGTACTTAGTTAACGAGTATGTATTCAACGAAGTTAAGGTGATGAGTGTATACTATACAATGCTATAATAATTTTGTACTATTGTAAAGTGTTATTGTAGATTTCCAGATATAATGAGGAATTATACTCTATGAAAGACGAAGTTGATTTAATTCTTGGAGAAGAGCGAACTTCAGTTTGAGCTATTTTATAAGCAATGGTATATTAAGGATGATGAGTGTGATTATAATTACTTGTGTGTACTCATTCGGATGGTTGGAATGTTTAAATAGAGGAAGTAAATCAGGACTTTATTTTTGAGTGCGAGTAAGTGTTGCTAAATGGTAGATTAGTACCATGTATGATAAAGAAGGATTCTGGAACGAATGAGTAAAGAGAGTCGGAATTGGGTAAAACTGAGGAATCTTATTGGTAATGATGATTTTAGTGAGTAATCAAATAATGCAGAAAAAGCGGAATATAACGTGTTGGATAATTGCTGGTATGACTTGAGAGGAGTCAGATAGTTGAAATTCAATGGTATATGAATGTTATTATCGAGTTTCATGAAGGAAGCAGTTGGTGAAGAGTGTAAGTATTATTTCATCGCTCATATGGAAAGGTGTGTCTAAGGTTGGTACGTTTGGTAGATGGAGTGCCTTACTGCAGTGTTGATCGAAGTGGTCATACCATGGTTGTGTAATTATATTATTCAGTGATTGGGCGTATTGTATGGGTTGTACCTCAATGTTCTATCGTTGTTAATCTTTTGGAGATATAGCGAGTGGTATACATTTGAATGGTCGAATGCGACGTAAGATCTGAGATGGAATGCATGAGACATGTTTATGTTGGTTATGTCAGATGAGTTTTGAGGTTCGACTAAGAAAGTGTTAACTGAGAACAGGAGAGTCAGATGGAGGACTCCTATTTGGAACCTTTCACTAGAAATATGTTTTCGAGGACGAAAACTCTTTTAGTGGGGGAGAGTTGTAACACCCCATATTTTCTAATTTTAATTTAATTGGAAATTTAATTAATGATTAGAATTATTGGTGGTTTGTGGAAAATAAATTGGAAAAGAATGGTTTGTGGTACTGGGCCAGGTGTGATGTTAGTAAGAAGGAGGTGTTAAGTTAGTAAATCCCATTACTAAATTAATGTTATTTTTATAAAATAATAAGGAAATTGGGAAAAGAGAAGGTTAGAGGAAAAAGAGTCAGAACGTGAAAATGAGAAGTTGAAGAGAAGAGCTGAGGAACGTAAAGAGGAGCCAAAGAGGAAGAGGACCAAGATGAAGAATTTGGCTAAGGTAAGGGGTGATTACTCTAATTATGTAGTATTATGATTTTGATGATGATAGGATTGAATTAAGGAATTAGAATCTCTATTTGGGATGTTAGGTTTTGTGAAATACCAACACTGACATGTATGATTTGATGAACTGATTGCAATTGATGATGCAGTATTGTTACATGATGTTATGGTATGTTGCTTGTGCATTAGAATCATGTATTTGGAGTATTTTGATGTTATCGATGATCAATTTCGTAATGGTATGAGTTGATATGTGTTTGGGATGCATAAAAGTCTTAAAAATCATTTTTTTCAGCTACTGGGTTCGTGGGAACCGGTTCCCATGTGGGAGGAACCGGGTTCCACTGTGTTAGAACGTAAAAAATGGCATTTTTGGGTCCAGGAACCGGTTCCCATGTGGGACGAACCGGGTTCCAGTACAAATTCCAGCAGCACGTTTTGAAAACTATTCTAACTTCAAACAGCTCTAATTTTCAAACCGTAAGTCCGTTTTATATTCCGTTTTGGACGTTGTTCCTTAAATTGAATGCTTTACCATATGAAATAAAGAAAAAAAATAATAACTTGATTTTATTTTGAAAAGTATCGCTTTTTTTCAAATGTGGTTCATTCTTGTTTTGCATGGTTGATGAGGTGCAATGAACTGTTGTTCGTGTGATTGAATATGTGTAATGATGTGTGTAGTTATAATGTGATTGCTTTTGCTTGTTATGCAAATGTATGTTGTTCGTGGTAAATATGGTTATCATGTGTTTTGATGAATGATGATGCAGATGGATGTTATTCATGGTAAATGTTGTTATCATGTGTTTTGATGAATGATGATGATTGATTTGCTTTGAATGATGCATGATACATATACATACTTGTTGTGATGTTGTTGGTAAGATGTGATAAGCGATGTTAAGCATCGGATTGATGATGAGATATGATGTTATAAGTATGTGACATGTGTGCATTCATTCACAAATCATTTGCATTGGAAGGCTAATTCCCATTGTGCGGAGATTAGCGGGATGTCATCGTGTGCCCATGTGGGGTGTGAGCGATGAGGCAGTAGTCGTGTGCCCATGTGGGGTGTGAGTGACTAGAGGGCAGTATCAAAGAGAGAAGTCCTGTGAATGTGATTCACGAATTTTGGTACCACATGCATAAGAGTCTGCATGGTCCTTGTATTAATTGTGACATGTCAGGATGAAAGCCGGTGTTGTGATTGTGTGGTGTTATTGGTGCATCTTTTGATTTGTGCTTGTGAATTGTATGAATTGATAAATCTGAATATGCTAAGTAGGGTGGATAATTGCTTATGAAATTCTATATCGGAAGATTTATAATGCTATTTAATTATGATGTAGTCTCACCCTTACTTTGATGATTTCAGATTGAAGTAGCGGTTTAAGCGATCGGTGAGGATGATTCGTAGAGTTTATCCGGTTATATGGAGTCGTGTCGGTCATGCTCTGATCTTGTAACACTGGGGGTCGATAGTCTTAGAGTTACTTGATATACGTTGTTGCCATTATTGGTTATGGATTATGTATTGTTGATTTGTTGGATATGTTCTTAACGTTGTTAAAAAGAGTTTCCGCTGTGCTAAACACATGTTTTGATATTTAGTTTAATAAAGCATGACAAACGACTTGGTATTTTATTTATTTTATTAATTGTAGCATCCTTGTTGTAAATTTACTCTGATTTTATTATATTTCCGCGGGGGTTTTAGAAGGGTGTTACATTGATTATATCTGAGAGGACTGCTTATTTGAAAAGAATTCAGTGGAACACTGCATGTGATTGAGAACATCTTTGTTGAAGATATCCGTCTGCCTGAAAAAATCAAGTTAGTGATATGCAATGTTTATGATGCATGTAATGTAAGATATTCTCGAGCTAAAGGAGAAATATGCATGTTATGTTGTGTATGAATATGTGTATGAATATGCGCATGATGCATGATGTATGATGTATGATGTATGATATATGATGTATGATGTATGATGTGAGCGTGTCAAGCTTCTAGTTGGGAAAATAAATTCCCGCTAGTCATCTGGACATGAATGTATTGTGATTGTTGATGATTTTTTTGTCTTGTTTGAGTACCCTCGGCTGGGGAACTTCTTTGAGAACCATGGTGCTCGGTTGAAGGATCTTTGACTACCGCTTGGGAATAAAAGGTAGTTGGAAGTTCTGATTGTGATGCCCTTTTAAGTGGGAATGAGGAAGATGCATAATCCTCCGATGCACTATCCGACCAAGTCTTGGTGTGGAGATCACACTTTCTGGAGATAGTAATCTGGAACAGCCCTGCTGGGGAATAAGATTCCTCGAATCACTTTGTTGGAGAGAAAAATCTTATTGAGGGATTTGCTGAGAAATGCATCTCTGTTGGGGATTTTTCTTCTGATGCTGGTTTCGGAATGATGTCCAAGAGATTGGGACACTACCTGAATGCTATTCCTGTTTTTCCTGGTAAACATCAATCATATTCAAATGCACATGTTCATTCAAAATTATCATTGGGACATTTACGTATTCAAAACAGAAAGAGTGAAAATGTTGATTTTGAGCCTAAGCTGCATTGATTTTTGAAAAAGAGCCATGATAGGCTGATTAGTACAAGGAGACAACAATCCTAGAAGTAGGAAGTTGTCATAAAGCTTTGGAAAATATTTATAAAGATACATAGCTATGTGAAAACGATCCAGTCAAGTTTCAATTCTGCTATTGCCAATCTGTCTTCGAGCATCTCATCCCTTGCTTATTGGAAGAAAGTGATTGGACTGATCAGTGTCTTTGATGTATTGAATCTTGACGGTGAGTAGGCAGCTAAATGGAACATAGTTGTACGCTTTATTCCCTAACTTTTGCCTAGGATGCCCTTTCAGGTTTTCAGCCTACCGGGACGATTTTATTTAGTCTCTAATTTTTGTCTGGATCGCCCTTTCGGGTTTTCAATCCACCGAGACGCTCATTTTTGCCTAAGTTGCCCTTTCGGGTTTTCAACTTAGCGAGCTTTTCTTTTCAAGCGAAATACTTTTTGACTATGTCCGCATTTACAGGGTGTGGGAAATCCTCGCCATCCATGGTAGTAAGCAACATGGCACCGCCGGAGAATATTTTCTTGATTACAAATGGTCCCTCATAAGTGGGAGTCCATTTGCCCCTGGGATCAACTTGTGGTAAGATGATGCGTTTGACAACCAAGCCACCGGTTTGGTATGCCTGACTTTTGACTTTTTTGTTGAAGGCTTTGATCATGCGCTTCTGGTACAATTGACCATGACAAATAGCTGCGAGCCTTTTCTCATCAAGCAAGTTTATCTGGTCTAACCGTGTTTGAATCCAATCGTCTTCGTCTAGATCGGCTTCTTTCATAATACTTAGGGAAGGAATTTGAATTTCAATAGGAAGAACTGCCTCCATACCATAGACTAAGGAAAATGGAGTTGCCCCTGTTGAAGTACGCGCATATGTGCGATATCCATGAAGAGCAAAAGGTAACATCTCATGCCAGTCTTTGTAGGTTACTGTCATCTTTTGTATGATTTTCTTGATGTTCTTATTGGCAGCTTCCACCGCGCCATTCATCTTTGGTCGATATGGAGAGGAATTATGATGTTTGATCTGGAATTGTGTGCAGAGTTCAGTAATCATTCGGTTGTTTAGATTTGTGCCATTGTTCGTGATGATCCTTTAGGGAATGCCATACCGACAAATGAGATTGTGCTTGATAAATCGGGCCACAACATTCTTGGTGACAGAAGCAAATGAAGCTGCTTCTACCCATTTTGTGAAGTAGTCAATAGCGACCAGGATAAAGCGATGTCCGTTGGAGGCAGTAGGCTTGATTTCTCCAATCATATCAATACCCCACATTGCAAAAGGCCAAGGAGCCGTCAGTACGTTTAACGGGACTGGAGGTACATGTATTTTGTCAGCATATATCTGACATTTGTGATAGGTTCTGGAATGATGATGGCAGTCCGTCTCCATGGTAGACCAGTAATAAACTGCTCTGAGGATCTTTTTAGCCATTGTATGTCCACTTGAATGAGTACCAAAGGTACCATCATGTATGTCTTCCATAATCTGTTCTGCTTCCTTCTTGTTTACACAACGAAGTAAAGTCGAGTCATGGTTGCGTTTGTATAGGGTTCCATTACTTAGAAAGAATTTGGCAGCAAACCTCCTTAGAAACTTTCTGCCATTAATGGACGCCCCTTCAGGGTACTCCTGAGCTTCGAGATATCTTTTTACTTCATGGAACCATGGTTTTTCTTCCGTTCCTTTGGCATCGATCTCATTGCAATAGGATGGTTCATCTTGTCTGTAAATGGTGATTATTGGCGCCTCATTGTCCCACCTTATTTTGAACATGGATGACATGGTAGCTAAGGCATCAGCTAGTTGATTTTACTCGCGTGGGATGTGCTCAAAAGTGATTTCTTCGAAATAAGGAATCAGACTCAGCACATATTCTTTGTAAGGAATTAGATTCGGGTGCTTCGTGTCCCATTCCCCTTTGACTTGGTAAATTACCAAAGCCGAGTCTCCGTAGACTTCCAGGAACTTGATTCTTAAATCAATTGCAGCTTTGAGACCCAGAATACATGCTTCATATTCGGCTATATTGTTAGTGCAGTTGAAGCATAATCTGGCAGTGAATGGTGTATAACCTCCTGCAGGAGAAATGATCACAGCCTTGATGCCATTGCCAAGTGCGTTAGAAGCTCCGTCAAAAACCATAGTCCACTGGGATCCTGGCTCGGGTCCTTCTTCCGGTCCTGGTTGTTTGTAGTCATTGACTAGCATAATGTCTTCGTCTGGGAAGTCAAAGTTCAATGCTTGATAATCATCCACTGGCTGATGAGCCAGATGATCAGCTACCATACTTCCTTTGATTGCTTTTTGTGAACTGCATTGAATGTCATATTCTGTTAAGATCATTTGCCATCTTTCTATTCTTCCAGAGAGAGCAGGTTTTTCGAACACGTACTTGATAGGATCCATTTTGGAGATTAGGAAAGTGGTATGATTTAGCATATACTGTCTTAGTCGGCGAGCCGCCCATGCTAAGACACAGCAAGTTTTTTCGAGTAGTGAGTATCTTATTTCACAATCAGTAAACTTTTTGCTAAGATAGTAGATTGCATGCTCCTTTCGGCCGGACTCGTCATGTTGCCCCAGTACACATCCCATTGAATCTTCTAACACAGTTAGGTACATTATCAGGGGTCTTCCTTCCATAGGTGGTAGCAAGATTGGCGGTTTTTGGAGATACTCTTTGATTTTGTCGAAGGCTAACTGGCATTTGTCATTCCACCTTTCCACTTGATCTTTCTTCAACAGTTTGAAGATCGGCACACAAGTAGTAGTCATGTGGGAAATGAATCGGGCGATGTAATTCAGACGTCCCAAGAACCCTCTGACTTGTTTCTCGGTACGGGGTATAGGCATTTCTTGAATGGCTTTGACCTTGGCAGGATCAACCTCAATACCTTTGCTGCTGACGATGAAACCTAAGAGTTTGCCGGATCTCACTCCAAAGGTACACTTATTTGGGTTCAGTCGCAACTTGTATTTCTTGAGTCTGTCAAACAGTTTGTGTAGATGACCTAGATGTTCTTCTTCGGTGTTGGACTTTGCAATCATATCATCGACATATACCTCTATCTCTTGATGAATCATATCATGAAACAGAGCTACCATTGCACGTTGATATGTAGCTCCTGCGTTCTTTAAACCAAAGGGCATTACTTTGTAACAAAAGGTTCCCCAGGGTGTTGTGAAGGTTGTTTTTTCCATGTCTTCGGGTGCCATCTTGATTTGATTGTACCCTGAGAATCCGTCCATAAAGGAGAATACCTTGCTGTGGACCTCCGTTTTTTAATCCGGGCCATACCTCTGTTCTGGAGAGATACGTGAACTGACTCTTTTTTATCGCTTAATGCTTTCGCATTTTGAAAATTCACAGAGTCGCCACCGACCTTTTATTTTATCCAATTAAGGAAAGGTTTATAAAAGAAACAGAAAAAAGACCTTTAAGAAATTCTGGGTAAGGGGGTAGGTTATACAAAGGGAAGGTGTTAGCACCCTTTGTATCCATGGTTATCCATGGGCTCTTAAGTTTGCTTAGCTCACTTGTTTTTCGATCACTTTTCAATTGCTTTAGAATGCTCATATGTGGTTTCAAATACTTTTGTAAATTGAATTTTGTAATGATCCGTGTGTGGATGTATACAAAATGCTTGTTTATCCTTCGAAAGATGTTTTTGAAAAGAACGTTAACTTTGTAATAATCCGTGTTTGGATGTATACAAAGTATTGTCTTTTTTGGAAAGCTTTGAAAAAACAACAGTGTATGAGAATTTTGTTTGTTTTGATTTGAGCAAGCAAACTAGGAGGTCTACCCTGAGTTGTAAGGTCTTTATCCTATTTCCTTAAAAAATCTATCCTTTCACCGGATATAAACGCAAGGTTCGATTTTGTACTCAAAATAGTAGAATTTTGACTTTGATTTTGAAAAGAATGAGAAAGGGATTACCTTAAAAGGTGCAAGTGTGATTGTGTTTGGATTCAGATATTTTATCTTTGAAGTTAGTGATCTAACGGTTCAATTTTATCTTTGACATACATGCAGTTTATATTTGCTGGAAATTAAAATGCGGAAATGTAAAGTGCGGAAAGTAAATCTACGCTATTACATCGATTGTGCAGGAAATGTAAACTAGCCTATTTACATGAATTTGACATCCTATACATTTATCTAGGAATTTAAATTGCAAGAAAAATAAAAGGCATGTTTTTGGAATTTTTATGATTGATTTTAATTATAATTAATGCATAATTAATTAAATTAAAATGAAGAAAAAAGATGAAAATAGATTTAAACCTAGAAATTAAGTTTAAAATATGTACAAAATATTTGTTAATTAATTTTAAAACAAAACTATTTTTTTTGGAATTTTTGGAATTGATTTGAAATTGATTTAAGTTAATTAAAACATAATTATGCAAATAATTATACAAATAATTAAAACTTAAAGATAAAATTATTCAAAATATGTACAAAATTGGTTTATAATATATAAACAATATTTAAAATAAAGAACAATTTTTTATGATTTTTTGATTGGTTAGAATAATTAAAAAGCAAATATATAAATATATACTAATTAATTATACAAAATATTGAAATTTTGAAGGAAAGTAAAATATTTTTATTTCAGAAAATAATATATTATTTTAGAAGTCTAAAAATATTTTTTGTGTATTTTTTGGATTTTTAAAACTATTTTTAATTAATTTACCAAAGAAATTAAAATAAAAATAGAAAATAAAAGGATACTGATCAGGTGTGGAAATTAAATAAGGTCCATGGGATAGGTCCTCATTCTGATGCGTTGGATGGATAATAAATGAAATCAGATGGCTCAGATTGTGAGGGTCCACCAATTATGACGCGCCTGCAAACACTGAAACCAAGGGTTAAGTTTAAAAAAAAGGCGCGCTTGCTGTCCAATGAGGTGAGGACACCTCATCATCTTCAACCTCTCGCCAGGACTTTTAATAGCGCTTTCTTATCAAAAGCGCTATAATAGATGAAGCTTAAACCTGGAAAATAACGAATAGGGGTTAAACATAAAAGAAATTTGGCGCGACCTATCCATTCAACTCGTCTAATCCATACGAACTCAATGGTACCACTTAGAACCTCTAATTTTGCCTATTTCAGAAAGCCCCAATTTTTAGGTTATGAACCCTAAAATGGTAACTTCGTGTGTAAGCGTCTAAAACTCAATTAAAGTTCCATAAATGATCTACACACCACACCAAGTCCAAATATATGTCTACATCTTGCTAGATATGCATGTGTTATGAGATACAAGTTAGTTTTAGTTTGAGCAAATCGTGACCTGTGTAGCTCGATTCAGTGAGGTTTAAGACTTGCAATTGATTGGAATAGTTTCAGTGAAGCTCAGAGATGATGTTTGAATGCTTAGTTTGTATTGAAATTGACTGAAATTAAAAATTCGAATTTGAATTTTCTTTGAAATTTTTTCAAGTGGTTACAAGTGTATTATGAGTAAGGCTTTGTTTCTGAACTTGTCTCCTTTGTTACTGAAGTAAGCTAGCCTATATATAAGCATTGAGTGCTTAGAATTGAAGCTAAGAAGCATCTAGTTGCTTTTGTGGAATTCTTGAATTTTTTATATTAAAAAGCTTTGAATTATTGACCAAGTCTTCTTGTCTTCAATGCACTTGCCTTGCTCTTCAATTCTCTGCAGAAAGATGAAGATTCCTTGGGTGAGTCATGCTTGGAAATTAAGCTACCCATTATCCATCCATTTTCCTTTTAATTTAATCTTAAAATAAGATAAAATTATGCCAAAAAATGGATAAAAATGATATGGGCCTTGTCTTGGTCGTGGGAGGCCCATAATAACATGGAAAAGATGTTTGAACCATGAAAACTTGGCCCCATTTGGAAAAAATACATTTTTGAGCAATGTTGATTTCATGCATTTTCCCAAAATTTAGCCAACTTCAACAAGGTGTAAATCCCTCAATTTTTGTCATATGAAGGAGATCTTGCACTTTTTGGAAACATCAAAGAGTCCTCTAACCAATGTCTTTGGTCTCATGTCAAAATGATTTTTGATGCTCCTTGTGTGTCCTTTTGAAAAAAGTGTCTTTTTGTTGACTTTAAAAATGACCTGTAATGTCTTTGGTCATATTTTTCAAATGGTGAATGCAATGACCATGGGATCAATGGAATTTGAAAGATAATTGAATTTACTTCAAAATGAGCTTTGTTTTGAATTTTTTGGATGAAGGATGAGAGAGTTATGATCAGTCAAACTTGAGTTGACTTTTCAAGCAAAAACCCTAATTTTGAATCTTAGGGTTTTGTTGATTTTTGATCTTTCCTTGATGAATTATGATCATCCAATGATCAAATGATGAATCCTTTGACAAAATATGGACTTTGACAAAAAATTTCATTTTTGACTGTCTGTTGACTTTTTGGTCAAACGGGTCGTCTGTTGACTGTTTGAGCTGCTGACGGTGCGTCTGAGTGAATTGAAGTTTGAAAATTTGTATGATGGTACTTTGAGATATATGGATGTGTATGAAATCCATTTGAGCTCTCAAAAACTTGTTTCTCCTGTAAAAACAAGAAAACCCTAGTCAGGGACTGTTTATGTAGGAGACAGTTAAGCGTACCTGATTTTTGTGCAGTGTTGAGTCTCTGCTAATCGCGTGATATTCAGAAGACTTCTAGAACAAAAATCTTGGAATTTTGAATTGTGAAAGATTGATTTGATTGATGGTACAAAACACTGAGAATTGTACTGCCAGCAGTTTGGCTGTCGACTGACTGTCCAGGTATTGATGTAGCAGTTAGAGTGAAAAATCAACAGTCAAAGTTAATTTTCTTTTTTGTTGTTTTTGTTTTATGTTTTATGTGAAAAATGAAAGTTTATTTACATGACTTGTTAGAAAAACACAAACATAATAAATAACTAATATTTACTGTATGCGGGCAAAATTACCGATAATAACCCTGAAAATCATTTAATGCACAGAAAAATGAATATTTGACTGGCAGAAAACACATAAAATATTATCTGAGTAATTAAGCAATATTATGACAAATAGTACAACATTTAATACTGACAGTACAAATATTACATACTATATTGAACAGTACGACGAATAAACGGTACATTTAAGAAATAAGAAATACGGCAAATTTTAAGAATGACGATTGATAACCCATGCTACAAATAGTAACATGTAGATGATTGGGAGCATAAGCATCCCAGGTCCACAGTGTTCCGGGCTATGCAGACAGAAGAAAGACATGATCACCGTAGCAATGGTGATGACCATAAGAAAACACGTTTCCCACCGCTTCGCCATTTTGTCGGGGAAGAAGAAAGGATGGATTATGAAGTGGAAATTTGAGAGATGAATTAGAATTTGATGTGAGATTTTATGGAAGAAATGAGAGGTATTTATAGAATGGAAAGAAGGATAGAGACGTTGGGGAATGATGTGATTCCGTACAAAAGGAAATTTTGAGTGGAAATAAGATTTGAAAGAAAGTGGAGATAGTGTTGGGAAAAAGAGAGATTTGATTTTTGAAAAAGAGATTTGAAAAGATTTTTGAAAATAATGGAATATAGTACAAAAATTAGTGGGAAACAAAAGATAATAATAATCTACTTGTTACCAGTACAGTCTGAGTTTCCTGATTCTGCGCCTGCAAAAAGATTTAACTCTGTACCAATTGTGTCAGTACTATTTATCTGTAAATAAATAAATAGCATGTGTGAAGTAATAAACAGCATTTGGCGTTTGCGTAAGAATAAATTCAACTGCAAGCCAAAATACTGTAAGAAAAATTCTAAAAACTAAGTATTTCATATGTCAGGATATTTGTTGAAATAAAAATCCATGATTATATGAGACTCTTAATTTTCAGATTGGAGTTTTTCTTGAAAAAATATGCGGGCAAATTTTGGGGTATAACACTTGCATTGTGCGATATTATCAACCAGTACATCGATGTGAGGTAAAGGGAAATCATCTTTGGGGCTTGCCCGGTTCAGATCTCTGTAGTCTACGCACATTCTGACTTTCCCGTCTTTTTTAGGCACAGGCATGATGTTAGCTATCCAAGGAGGATAACTTACAACTTTCAGGAATCCGGCATTGAATTGCTTTTCAACCTCATCTTTGATCTTTTTTGACATATCAGGCCTACTCCTCCGCAGTTTCTGCTTGACTGGAGTGCTACCCTCTTTGATTGGCAGGCGATGAACCACAATGTCTGTGTCAAGGCCTGGCATATCTTCATAGGACCAGGCGAATATCTCGATGTAGTCTTGCAGCAATTGAATCAGTCTTTGCTTGACACTGTGTTCTAAATCAGCCCCTATTTTGATTTCTTTCTTTTCTTCGTCGTTGCCCAATTTGATAACCTCAATTGGTTCCTCATGAGGCTGTATAGCCTTCTCTTCTTGTTCTAGCAGCCTTGCAAGTTCTCTTGGTACTTCACAATCTTCCTCACTTTCGTCCTCAGTTTGGTAGATCGGATTTTCAAAGTCATGACGGGCAATAGAAAAATCGTTATCGACTGGATCCAACGTGAATGTTAATCTGCATTTTATTTATGTGAGTGTGTGTGAGAAAACATAGCTATTTGAAAGCAAAGAAAGAAAGAAAAAGGATCACAAAATTTGAATATGCAAACGTCACATGATTTTATTGAATGAACATGATCATGATATGATAAGCCCTTATAAAAGGACCAGTGTGCTTCGGGCAAGGCACACGGCTTTCATGCTCATGGTTCGATAGTACAGGAACCATTTTTATCTTTGCATAATATACACAAAGAAAACAGGAAATTGCATTTACTCCTGATCAAAGGAGATCACATCCTCAGCTTTCCAGATGTTCAATCCATTGTTGTGAGCAGGGAGTATCCAGCTGTTCTAGTTACAGTTGTCTTCTTCATCTTCCACAGCATTGATTTCATTAGTGGGGAAATGAGTCTGTGATCTTTCGAGATAAGTGATATACTCTGCTGGATACGAGAGCCCAGGCTGAGATATCTCTGTTGGCTGAGCGAGATGCTCGATAAGGCCGTCCCATCCAGTCGGGATGATGTTTTGGATAGAGACTTGTGTATCCTGGTGAGGGGTGTATTTGGCGTTCCTCTAGCTTCTTCAAGAGTAAAATTGTCGTCATAATGTTCATTCCATCCAGTTGGGACAATGTCTTCCATGGCGACTTGTGAGCTCGGAGGAGCGGAATATTTCACCATAAAGTCATATTTGCCACTAGGCTCTCCCAGCGTATCCCATATTTCTTTAGGTGGATTCTGATATTGCTGAGTGCTAGGACTTGTGAGACTTTTGTCATTCTCAAATTGATCACCCCATCCAGTTAGGGTCATATCTTCCATAGCAATAAAAGAACTCTGAGGTGCGGTATATTGATAGTTATATCCGCCGCTTGGATCTCCCAAAGTATCCCACATTCCCATGGAAATGGGTGGAATTTCATCTGGATATGGCTGAATGATATGGTTCAAGAACACTCCATCGTCTTCAATGGCGTTTACTCCTTGGCTGATGAAATGTGACATTAATCCTCCAGAACAAGGACTTTGATCGTTCTTTTGATTTCCACTATCATATCCTAGCTTGTCAGACTTGTAAGGTATATCGAGGAGTTGTCCCCATACTGTGCAATCACCTTTTTCGATCACAGCTTTGGCATATTTGAGAGAAACCATAGTTGTAGTTGGAGTAGCAGAAATATGCTTGGTGGTAGAGACATCTAGAGAGACCACCTCAAAAGATTGGCAGGGAGTTTCGATGAATTCGTCATCCAACTCAACATATTTGGAATTGCTCAGGTGACTAACCACATATTCCTCTTCGCCATAAACTGTGACAATCTTTCCTTTTACTGGATATTTCAACTTCTGATGCAGAGTAGAAGTTACAACATTTTCCCCATGTATCCAAGGGCGTCCAAGTAAACAGGAATATGCTGGGTGAATTTCCATTACGTAAAAGATAGAATCAAAGATTTGAGAGCCCACTCTGATAGGGAGATTCACCTTTCCGTATACTGTTCTTGTTTATCCATCGAAGGCTCTTACCACAACATCGCTTGGTTGTAACATAATTCCTTCGAAGTCAAGCTTTTCTAATACTGTTTTTGGTAACACGTTCAAAGAAGAACCGTTATCTACCAGCACATGAGATAGAGTGGTGCCATTACATTCAATGGAGATATGTAGGGATTTATTGTGATTCTTTCCAGCAAGGGTTAGATCGATATCAGAGAAACCGAGGCTGTTACTCACGGTTAGATTGGCAACACAATTCTCAAATTGATCGACCGAAATCTCTTGAGGCACATGCGCAGCTTTCAGGAACTTCATCAGAGCTTTGGCATGAGCTTCTGAATACTTTAGCAGAGATAGCATTGAGATTTTTGAAGCAGTGTGCCCCAGTTGCTCGACAATATTGTAATCACTTTTACAGATGATTTTCAATATTTCCTCCATTTCTTGTTTTGATGGATCCTCAACAGTGACTTCCACCGATATTTGAACTAGTTCAACTTGTGGCTCTTTGCCTCTTGCGTTGATATTTTGATTAGGAACTGGGACCTGGACTGGACCAGCAGCAATATTTGGAGAAATTTCTGGTGAAAAGATTCTTCCACTTCTCGTGATCTTGCTGGTACCCACAATATTATCCACAGTCGGAGCAGTTAACTCTGTGGCCTCTTTAGTCGAGGTATCCTGTTTAACTCCATGGACATAAACATTAGTGTCGTAACCCCACGGGACAGCTTTGTCTGAGGAGTATGGAAATGGAGTTGGACTAGCAATGATTACTGATGCCACTTTGAGTGTAGCAGAAATTTTGAACGGAGCCTTGGCAGAGATTTTGAATGGTAAGCTAGAGATCACTGAGGCATCCTCTATTCTCATCCCGTTTGCAAAGACTTCACACAACACGTCCATAGAAGGGAGCCTCTCAAACATAATGATACGGCGATCCATCCACTTTTGAATTCCCATTCTCAGATTTTCACAACCGTTGGGCGAGTAGGTGCAATAAAAGCAATTAGGGTCACAACCTGGAAAGTAACCAGCTTGGGTTAGCTTTCCTTTGACTTCGAGGAGTGGAGTTGATAATTCGTTCACATCATAGATGTAAACAGTGTCCAGAATAGCATTAACAACTTTGTCATGCTTCGACATAGGTGCCGTGATGACATTTGGAGTTTCTGGAGGATCGAACTCAATTTCCCCAACATCTATCATATCTTGTATTTTATTTTTTAGGGCCCAGCAGTGATCTGCATCATGTCCTGGACAATTTGAGTGATACGCACATGTTGCATCGGGGCGATAACTCGGAGAGGAAGTGTTGACATTCTTTGGAGGATCTTTTAATGTGATCAGATATGCTTTTAGCAAATGTTGCAATGCCTGAGAGATCGGCATGTTGATTCTGGTGAAATTTCTTCTTGGCGCATCTGGTCGACGCAGATATTTTGGCTGTTGATCTATTTGAGGCGCAGATGCGGAGATTAGAACTGCCCCTAGAGATTGGTGATGCTCATTCTTGCGACCTTTCTGAATTTTCATTGTATTGACCTCATTTCTCCCACTGATGGGCCTTTTTGTAGTACCAGAGGAGGAGCCTATTTGAATTTTTCCATTTTGAATGCCACTTTCGACACGTTCTCCGGTCAATATCAGGTCAGTGAAACCTGATGATGAGCTTCCCAGCAAATGACTATAGAAAGGACCAGTTAAAGTGCCCATGAACATGTCGACCAGCTCGCGATCAGATAAGGATGGTTGAACCCTTCCAGCCATATCTCTCCACTTTTGTGCATATCCTTTGAAACTTTCTTTTGGTGCCATGGACATGCCCCTCAGTTGAGTACGGGTTGGTGCAAGGTCAGCATTGTATTGATACTGTTTGTAAAAAGTAGTAACTAAATCTTCCCAGGCATGGACTTTTGTACTTTCCAGCTGGTAGTACCACTCGCGCTGTGTACCCGACAGACTTTCTTGGAAGAAGTGAATCCATAATTTGCTATCTGTTGTGTGAGGTTGTATCTTCCTCACATAGGACCTCAGATGTAGTTTTGGGCAAGAAACTCCATCATATTTGTTGCACCCCAAAATTTGCCCATCTAATTATTCTTAATTGGCTTACATATCTCATTCATTTACATAGGTCATCAATAAAATCATTCATCATTAAACAACCATTGGCATTGGATCAAAGATCTTAAATTATTAAAGTTTCATTGTTTCTATACTTTGAGACTAATTCATCTTCAAAGGTTCTTCAAAGTGTTGCTATGGAATTGATAATATATAAGCGCTATTCTTTCAATCGTTTGTTGCTTGTCAAGGAAGTTAACATGATTTGAGGAATTAAGATCCCATTGAGTTAGAGTTGGACTTGAATTATTCATTCATGTAACTTTATCAAGTCTAAATGATTGAAGGTTTGTTCAAGCAATCCCGTGATTCCGATTATTCAAAGACATGAGTTTGGCCGTGATACTAAGACTCGACTCTTGTTATATTCGGAAGAGAGATTCAATTTATATATAGTTTCTTACAATTCAAGGTACAAGATACAAAGGCAACATCATTGAAGTTCAATATTATTCAAGATCATTCAAGTTACAATATCCATACCAAAAATCCAAATCCTTTACAAATTACAAGTACAAGATGGAAGGAAAAGTATAAAGATTACAAAAGAATATTATAAAATTTATGGACCAAGTTTCTCATGATCTTCCATTTCATGCGTTGTTGTTGTTGCCATACCCTTGTTACCTCATGCTAAACCATTTGTACATTGTCACCATCTCCATTTGTTGGTAACCTGCACAATACAAGAATCACATCAGCACCATACTCACACATACACTTACATACAAAACAGCCATCAATTCACATCCCACTCAAAAGGCAATTAGATACATCAAGAAAAAATTGTTTCAGTTCAAGGATCATCCAAAGTTCAAACATTCAAATAGTGCAGCAAGCCATCAAATAATTACAAAAAAAATCTGAAGAGAGAAGTGCTCTAACTTCTAGCTGCAGCCCCGTGAATATCATTAACCCAACCAGTTTTCTAACATCCTAAGCCTATGCCCATGTATCTATGCCCAATCTGCCAAATACCATCCGAAACCTGTACAAATAACATTTATGTCCTGCTGCACATTCCAAAACAGATTCACACATGCATAAACCAAATCTAAAGAAGCCTTTGTAACTACGTTTCTAAGCAGGCGTCAAGTACATTAATTATCATATTCAGTTTCAATTTTCAAAAGTTATCACAAATTCAAACACCTTTCAAATTATACCATTCATTCAAGATCAATTCCATACAATTTCTAACCATAACATACATACTCCAAGTCAGTTCCATACCAAGATTAATTCAAACAGCCAATGCATAAGTCCATAGCAAGTCCCTGCATTCTAACCCTCAACAGTCCCATTTCAACTCTTAAACTCCTAACAGTTTTGTTATTAACCTATTTCTTCTAATTGTCATAACTTGTAACTACCATAACAGTCTATAACCATCCTAACTACCAACTGTTTTTAAACTAACAGAATCCAAAACCTCTAACAGTTTTAACCCACTAACAGTTTTCTAACTTTTCAACAGAACATAACCAATTACCAGTTCAGCAACTAACAACCTAGTACTAAGTTATAACCTATCCTAACAGTCCTAACAAACTTCTAACTAACTCTGAAAATCAGTTACAATCATAACTACCTAACTAACCACCACATAACCGATTCTCAAACTAACCTATAACAAACTTTTGTAACTAACAATTTCAGAACAGCCTTCATACCTAACTTCTAACCTCTAACCAATTCAAACAGAAAATAACAGAAAATCAAGGAGCTTAACTAACCTTCAATCGCTATAAATTAGAATTTCCTTGACCCTGCTTCATTCTTCACTCTCCAGAATTCTCTTCACTTCATTCATCATCTTCAACTCTCTCTTCTCTGCTCCCATTCACCTTAGCCACTCTTCACCTTCACCATTTGTCATACCCCAATTTTTGACCTAAGATACCACCTCATATCATTTGCATATGCATCATTTGCATCTCTAACAAATTGCATAGCTTGTGTTTGCTACTTGTGACTCAGCAGGATTTGATCAGGAAATCACTCATCAGTACAAGTAACAATCAATTAGGGTTTTGTTCTCCCTTCATTTCAAATGAACCATCTTCATCAACAATCAACATTTGGTCCTCAGAGATTCATTTCAAAAAGCTCAAAGGCTCTGAATCAACCAGATTAGGGTTTTGACTGAAGATAGCATACTCCTGACTTTTGCTCAGGATGTGACCTAATAACTTGGGACATGACCTCAAGACCCCAAGTGCATCATTTTGACCTAATCCATTGGCTCATAACATCTCCTATACAAGGATTGATCAACAGTGAAATTTCAAATCATCAGATTAGGGTTTTGAACTATCAGAGACTGAAATCAGGGATCACATTTGGGAAACCCTAAAAATCCCCAGGAAGTCAATCAAAGGTTTCAATCATCTTCAAATAAAGTGTGCCATATCCATTTGTGTGATTCAAGAGTTTTGATTGGAATCTATTTCAAGATTTTGGCCTATGGATTCATCATGGTGAAGAATTGATTCATATGGATTATTTGAAAGTTGGTACAAGTTTGAAATAATTCACGGAAATTTCACCAAAATTGCAAGAAATATCTTTTAGTCCATTTGTTGAAAGATTATTTCAAGTATGGTTTAAAACCATAAATTCAAGAATTAAAAGTTCATTGGTGCAAGAACATTTTTCACATTACTTCAAGGACTTTTCTTTCAAGAATATCCAACATTCATGGTTCATACAAATTTATCCAAGATTCTAAAGGAAATTCAAGTGGAGTGTCTTTACATGAACAAATTCCAATTTTCAAATGAATTACAAAGGAACTTTATCTAAAGTTCAAGAATTACAAAATTCTATTCATTTTCAAGAATACAAGTTCATACAATTTTAAAGTTGGAATGAATTGGAAATTACAAGAAAAAAGAGAAAAACTACAAAGACATTCTTGAAGACTTTCTTCAATCTTCAAATCTCCATTCTTGGAATTCAAGTTTCTTCATTCTTTCTTCAAAGAATACTCATGTTGTAACACCCTGGATTTCCGCTTACCCCGCAGGGATTCCGGCCTACCAAGCATGTCACCAGCTTAATCAATAATCCCCCCTAGGTCCGCTTATCGGCTGCCCAGGAAATATTGTTTTTGCCTCCCGCAGGAATCGAACCATGTACCTAGGGGTTAAGTACATATTCATAGTAATTCCTGCTACCACTTGAGCTACTAGCTCAATTGGTAGCAGGAATTGCTATGAATATGTACTTAACCCCTAGGTACATGGTTCGATTCCTGCGGGAGGCAAAAACAATATTTCCTGGGCAGCCGATAAGCGGACCAAGGGGGGATTATTGATTAAGCTGGTGACATGCTTGGTAGGCCGGAATCCCTGCGGGTTAAGCGGAAATCCAGGGTGTTACATTAAAAAGGCGCCTTTTTAATGTAACACCCTGGATTTCCGCTTACCCCGCAGGGATTCCGGCCTACCAAGCATGTCACCAGCTTAATCAATAATCCCCCCTAGGTCCGCTTATCGGCTGCCTAGGAAATATTGTTTTTGCCTCCCGCAGGAATCGAACCATGTACCTAGGGGTTAAGTACATATTCATAGCAATTCCTGCTACCACTTGAGCTGATCTCAATTGGTAGTGGGAATGGATTGAACATGTACTTGAACCCCAGGGTACATGGTTCGATTCCCACGGAAGGCAAAAACTCTACTAGTGAGGGGGGTAGAGAAGATCATGAGGTAATAGTGCCGGGAACGCCGAAGGCTCGGGCTGTTACATAAAAAGGCGCCTTTTAATGTAACACCCTGGATTTCCGCTTACCCCGCAGGGATTCCGGCCTACCAAGCATGTCACCAGCTTAATCAATAATCCCCCCTAGGTCCGCTTATCGGCTGCCTAGGAAATATTGTTTTTGCCTTCCGCAGGAATCGAACCATGTACCTAGGGGTTAAGTACATATTCATAGCAATTCCTGCTACCAATTGACCATATAGCTCAAGTGGTAGCAGGAATTGCTATGAATATGTACTTAACCCCTAGGTACATGGTTCGATTCCTGCGGAAGGCAAAAACAATATTTCCTAGGCAGCCGATAAGCGGACCTAGGGGGGATTATTGATTAAGCTGGTGACATGCTTGGTAGGCCGGAATCCCTGCGGGGTAAGCGGAAATCCAGGGTGTTACACATGTCACATGAAAAAAAAAAAGAAACAAAAAGGGGTGAGATTAGCAAAAAGTCCAATAAAAGAAATAATTCAAAAAGAAGAGATAATTCAAGACAAAAAGGAATCAAAGAGAGATTTTTCTTCCACTTGCATGATTCATATCATAAGAAATATCTTTGCATAATGACATGGAGAATATTCTTATTCTTATTCTTATTTTCTCAATGATTACAATCTTGCCAATCAAGTTAATTTTTATGCCAAACACATCCTAAGCTTTTCCTATAAATAGAGGTGTTCTCTTCATTGCAAATCACACCAAAGCTACTATACTACTAGCTTTCTCATTTCTCCCTCTTCTCTCATAAGTTTTCAAGTTTCTTGGTAAACCACTTGAAAAGAGGGAATTCCTAGCTACAAAGTTCCATAGTTTGAAAAGGGGTGAAGAAGTAGTTCATACCTTGGTGGAGAGTTCCATCTTGAAGGCCATCTTCAAGTCTCCCTAATATCCAAAGAGGTGGTGGCCATCTTCATCAAAAGCCTACAACAACAAGCAAAGTTGTTAGGGAAATTGTTAGTAACAAGTCAAGGTTGTTGGTAACAATAAGAGGAGTCAACACATACCTTCAACAATAATCCGGCGAAAATCTCCTCGCCGTAGGTAAGTCATCTCCACTCTCAGTCTCAATATTGTTGTTGCTTTGAACTTTAGCTTTCCTGTAACATAAAAATCACCAGAAACACATATAGCTTGAGTTGTTATTGCTGTAAGTGAAAGCAAAAATTCAGCATACAATCAACAACAGCTTGAAGCCGTAACAGCAACACAGTGGCGGTTCAGACTTGGAATTCGGAATCAACACAGTAGCAACAACAAACTCACGGCAGATTCTCAAGAGCAGAGGTAAATAGTTTGCATACCTTAACAAAAATCTGAAGAAAAAAAAACATCTCTTGCGTAGGTAAGTTGTTTCCATCTTTGCTCTCAATCTTACTGTCAATTTTTATTGTACCTGCGAATTTTTTCGAAATCGAACACAGAGAGTGCATAAGCTATTATTGCTATATCATAAATAAAAGGGGAAAACGAGAATTAAGAAAGAAAATCACCTGGAATTTCACGTCCCCTGCTGTTCTTCCGTGTGAGAATCATCGAAATCGAGTGTTTGTTTCTGTTGAGAGATTAAAGTACCCTTGCAGTGTGAGCTTCTTCAAGCTTCTTCCATGGCCGCCGTAAACCGAGAGGGAGGTTTTTTGTTGTTGTCTTCGTTTCAGTGAGAGGGAGAGTGATTAAGAGAAGCTAAGTTGTTGTCTTCAACCGTGGGCAGAGAAAAACAACCGAGAGAGAATCATTGTTGTCACCGTTTTCACGCGAGGAGACCATTGTTGTTGTGTCATTCGCGAGAGAAATGAAGATGAGAACGAAAATTGATGGTGATTATCATGGAGGAGAGAAACCGAGAGGAAAGTGTGTTGTTGTTGTTCGGTAGAGAGAATCGAGAGCAAAAGCAAGAGCAAGAGTTTTTGTTCCTTTAGCCATTGTCACTGTTATCGTGAGAAAGATGAAGAGAGTTTTTTTTCAGAAAAAATGGGGAAAAGAGGCGCTGCCTCTGAGTTGTGTTTTAGGGTTTTCTCAAAACCCAACTTTTGGGTTAAGAGGCGGATCCGGGCCCTTCCTGACCCGACCCGGTCCGGCCCATGTTTTTTTAAATTATTATTCAGCTTATTAATATATTTGGGCCTGCACACCTCCGTTCAGCTTAAACACCTCTGGCCCATTACTAATTTTTATTTCCTTAACTTTTTCTTTAAAAGATTTTCATGAAAATTATTTAGTATTTTAATTTTAAATATAGGATTTAGTTTTGTTTTCTAATCCTTATTAAAAAATGACAAAAAATATGTTTTAAGATTAAAAGTTTTCTTTTAATATTTTCATATGTTTATAAGTGTGTTTTTTAATTCTTATTAAAAATGCCAAAAAAAAATATATTAGATGCCTATGTTTCTAATTATTTTCTTCCTTCATGAAAAATCACAAAAAAAATATCTTCTTTTAGAATTAATATTTGAATTTGATATTTTCATATTATCTTGTGTAGTTAATCATTTAAATTTTTATTTGATTATATCAGTTGAATTTTCTCACTTCATCCAAGACTTCGAGATTATTTCTCTGTTGTCTTTTGGATTTGTCTGTTTTGTTTGGTCTTCCATTTGCTGTAGGAGTCCATAAACAATTACTGGATGATCATGGAATGCTGAAAGCTGTGAGCTTATTCGACGATCTTTTCTGCTGGTGTGGATGCTTAACATCTGTTGAGATCCTAATTTATTCCAAGCATATCACTTGAAGGTCACGGTAACACCTCAAACTCAGAAATCCAATTTTCTCATTCTTCGAGGTAAGCCTAAAACTCAATCAACTGTTTTCACAACAGTAATCAATTCACTTTCAAATCATCCATTGTTTTTCAAAACAAGTGGGGCCTCTCGAATATTAGAGAGTATAAGACCCACTCCTTTTTCTTTTTACACAGTCTTTTTATTCAAAATAAATAAACTTTCTTTCAAAACAAACTTTCAAACCGTTTTTCAAACGACGCGTCTGCTTTTCAAAAAATACCATGGGCCTCCATGTAGGTATAAGTCCCAAGCCCCTTTTGTACATACCCGTTCCAGTACATGAAATTAGGTATTTCATTGTACGCCTTTTTTGTACATACACCTTTTTGAACATACCTCGATCAGTTTGTTTTTTAACTTTGAACAACAAATCAAAAATGAAGGTTTCTTTAAATCTTCCCAAAAAATATCATGGGCCTCCATGTAGGTATAAGTCCCAAGCCCCTTTGTAAATACCTGTTTACATAGCTTTGAATAAATTCAAGTGGACCTCTCCCCGAGTGTGAGTCCCGAGCCTTGTGTATACAAATGGATCATGCTTACAGGTATATTTCCTTCATAAACTCCATTATATACACACACTTTGTCATATATATATGTGCTTGTTCATACTTGTTCATATCTGTTCATATATAACTGTTCATAGTTTTGTTCATGTACTTGTTCATGTTTGTTCGTACTTGTTCATACTTGTGATTGTGTTATATATACTTATTCAACTTAGTACAACACTAGGTTCCCCATAGCCTCCTATTGGGCTTCGTGCAAAGAATCTCCACTAGTTTAGGTTAGGACATAGAGTATGGTTTCCCGGTGAAATCGCTCTAAGAGCTCAAACCAACTGTACCATGCCTCCTCTTGGGCTTTGTACAAACGAGTGACCCTCCCATAGCCTCCTCTTGGGCTTACAATGCAAGGACCCTGGATTGTCCCTCCCATAGCCTCCTCTTGGGCTTACAATGCAAGGACCCTCGGATAGCCTCCTCTTGGGCTTCGTACAAGGACCCACGGGCTTCTTATAAGCATCCCAAATATCCAAATCAAAATATCCTAGGAGATTAGACATTTTTCATCTCTATGCTAGGAGTATCTCTTATATATCATCACAAACAATCAATCAATCAAATAACTTTTTTTGCCACAAGGCTGGCTAATCAATCAAACTGTTTTACCACCGTACTGGCTGATTAATCAAAGTTTTTGTCACAAGGCTGACTTCATTGAAACTTTTTCCACGAGGCTGGCTGATTAATCAAAACTTTTTGTCACAAGGCTGACTTCATTGAAAGTTTTTGCCACAAGGCTGGTTAAACAAACAAACAAATTAAATAGATGTATGTGATGATATAGATTAGATACATCTAGCATTTAGACGACATTTGTCTATTGTCCTTTGCTTCCACTAGCATAAGTGGGAACTACGATTGCTCTGACTTTCTCAACATCCCTTTGAGAATACGTAGGCACAAGGTCGATCCTTGGCGAGCAAAACAAAACAAAAAAAAACCATTCAAACCTTAGCACCCGTAGACCCCGAGCTACAGATGCTCTGATTCCCTCTAAGGGATATGTATGCAGAGGATCGCGATGATCTTTGCGAGCATAATCAAACAAACACTTTAGGTCCCACCTATTTCACAAGAACCTCTCAATAACATGGAATGAAAAACAAAATAAAGAAACCTATAGAGTACTATAGATACGTTGGGTGCTAATACCTTCCCTTCGTATAACCAACCCTCTTACCCAAAGATCTCTCCCCCACTTTTAGGTTATTGCAGCTTTTTTCCTTTTCCTCCTTTGGAAATAATAAAAAGTTTGGTCCATACAAAAGAAAAATCATTTTTTTGAGCACTCGAGCCCAAAGAAGGCATCAGGTGTCTCATCCACAAAAAAGAGGAACAAAACGATTTTTCGCCCGCGACAGAAAAATGGCGACTTCACTGGGGACCATCTTTTTATTGTTTCCAAAGGAAGGGTTATTTCTATTTATTTTGTTTTTTATTTTATTCTTGTTACTTGTTTGGTTCTTTGGTTCTGTTACTTGTGTGGTTCTGTTACAAGTGATACATTATGGACAAATCCTAACCCGGATTAAGTACACATAAGAATTAGGTGGAGGGTATAGTCATGTGCAGGCGCACGTGAGAATCCTTCCGCTCAGTGGAGGTTCCTTGTTGGTAATATATGTTTAGCATGTTTCGTAGCGAAGACATTATTACTTTCATTGAACTGTAGAAGCTGAGAGACCGTAGAACCCCAACCCATCCTGGCCTTATTAGGTTGTGGTGCAGAAACTATTCAGGTGAAGACTTGGATTAGTTGTCATGCGGAGAACCACACTCAGACGAGTTTTTCTTGAGAATATTACTGGCTCATGAGTTTAATTGTGGAAAGCCGGTAATATCCGAAAGAAAAATGTAGACTCTGACGTATCAGTAGAACATGTTGTGCAGGTGATTAACTAGAACTATCCCATTTTTGGTTCTCTGACCTCATGCTCGTGACTTTGGACCTTTGAACCTATGCGTTACCATGTTTGTGTTACCATGTTTGTGTACCATATTTGTAGTACCATGTTACCATGTTTGAACTACCATGTTTGCTTTACCATGTTTGAATATGTGGCATCCATGCATCCATGCATTCATACATTCATTAAAAAACCCATCTTTTTCCATAAAAAACATGATTTTTCCAAAAAAATTTAGAGAATTTTCTTTGCAAACATTATAGGATTAAGTTATGGAAAAAAGGTATACCAAAAAGTACGGTTTCAAAGCGCCTGATGTGGAAAAACTGAGAGAGTTAGCATCTTCTGTACAAGATCCTTCTAATTTTAGGAAAAGTTATGGAAAGCTTTTGCCTATTTTGAACACTCATGTTGATGAAGGACTTCTCAAAACTTTGGTTCAGTTCTATGATCCCGTCTACCGGTGTTTCACCTTTCCAGACTACCAGTTGGTACCGACCTTGGAAGAATATGCCAATCTTTTGGGTATCCCTGTGTCTGACAAAATACCCTTCAATGGTTTGGAAGCCATTCCTAAGTCACACGTCATTGCAGCAAGTACCCATTTGAAAAAGTCTGAAGTAGAGAGTAATTGGACTACCAAAGGAAACCTCCCGGGTTTAACCTCACACTTCCTAATAAAGAAAGCCTTTGATTTCATCGAAACTGGTAGCATGATAGCTTTTGAAGCCATACTAGCCTTGCTCATCTATGGGTTGGTTCTGTTTCCCAATGTCGACAACTTTGTCGATATCAATGCCATAAAGATCTTTCTGATTGGAAATCCTGTTCCGACTTTGCTTGGTGACATGTATTTTTCTGTCCATCATAGGAATCGCCAAGGCGGTGGAATCATTGTATGTTGTGCACCTTTGTTGTTCAAATGGATTGTTTCACACTTACCTGAGTCTCCTATTTTCACGGAAAACCGAGAAGGTTTGCGTTGGCCTCGAAGACTTATGTCTCTTACTAATAATGATATTCATTGGTATACCTTGGCTCGCTGTGGTACAGAAACCATTGAAAGTTGTGGAGAGTTCGCCAACGTACCCCTCATTGGTACACAAGGAGGAATTAACTATAACCCGGTCCTAGCCCGACGACAACTCGGGTATGCAAATTCAGTTAAACCCATTGGTCCCTCAGTGGAAGGATACTTCTACCGAGAAGGGGATAATCCTAAAAAGTTGAAAGCAAGAATGGTGAGAGCTTGGTACGACGTCCGATGGAAAGAAAAAGGTGAGGAAAGAAATTGCATTGCCATGGACGCCTACACCTGTTGGGTAAAGAAAAGAGCCAAGGAGTTCCAAATGCCTTATGCTTATGAAAAACCCATGTTTCCTGCAGTATCTCAACGACCCAACATTCCCACTATGGAGGAATACCAAGACACTTTGGCTAAGATGAGGGCAGAAAAAGATGCTTGGGAAGAAAAGTTTCGTAGCACTGAGGTGGAAAATAGAAAGTTGAAGAAAAGAGTGAAAGATCACGAAGAAACTCTCTATTATCAAGATGGATGGCTCATGAGTAAAGATGAGAAGATTCGTCAGAAAGACGCTGCAATCAAGAGGTACATCAAAGAAAGCAAGAAAAATCTGGAAGGCTCGACAAGCAACGCTCCGACTCCTGACGATTGGAAGAATGTTGTTGACAAACTGAAGACCGAAAAGGCCGAATTGAAAGCTTACTATGGGAAAGAAATCATGAAGCTCAAGCTGCACAATGCATTTGGTTCTTCGTCTGATGAAGATGCTTAGGATCTGTTCAGCTTTTTTTTTTTTTTTTATTTATCATTTGCTTTTGTAAGGAGCTACGCTCCAATGTTGTAACATTTCCCATTATTGCAATAAAAAATAAAAAAAAAAGAATGAATAAAAGAATTGTTTGTGTTCAAATGTTTGCAAGGAAATAATCTTTAAAATATTTGGAAAAATCATAAATTTCTTTTTTGCATACATCATTCTACATATCGAGTCTGTTGTATAGAGTCTCATCTTTTGGATCTTTCTCCAATAGATCGTCAAGCTGTCGCGTCTCAAAGTTTCTCGACCGCGCTCGCAATCAGATCACAGATACAATACTCGTTCAAGCAGAAGAAGAGTAATGGAACACTCTGAACAAGAGAATATTGAGCTTCGTGGTACAGTGACCACCCTTCAGGAAAAGTTGGAAAGTCTCACTACTCTGGTTGACTCCTTAATGGCCGCACAGAATCAGCCGCCGCCACCCAACAGTCGAGCGACAGTAACATCTGAAGTCACTACTCCAGTTTCTACAGTTGCGTTCGGTATTCCATCTTTCTCCATGCCAGAAGGTTGGGGCCCGCCTTTCAGCTTTGGTACAGGTTTCCGCCCTAATTTCTCTGGAGTTCAAACAGCTACAACTGAAGCGCCTGCTGCACAGGGTTCGGCGTTTATTCCACATTCAGGGGTAACTTTTTCCCAAATCACTATGGCACTTTCTCAACCCACTATGACAGTTCCGACCCCTACGGTTCACACTGTTCCTTACGGAGACAATGAGATTTATCATGATCAGGGTGATAGCACAAACCAGCGTAATCTTGTGGGAGATCTCCAAGAGCAGTTTAACAAGATGCAACTGGAAGTTAAGGCTATCCGTGGGAAAGATTTGTTTGGAAAGAATGCCCAGGAGCTATGTTTGGTTCCCAGTGTACAGATACCTGCTAAGTTCAAGGTCCCAGACTTTGAGAAGTATAAAGGTAGTTCTTGTCCACAAAGTCATCTTGTGATGTATGCCAGAAAAATGTCTACTTATGCAGATAATCATCAGTTGCTTATCCATTACTTTCAAGACAGTTTGACTGGTGCCGCACTGAAGTGGTACACAGGCTTGGATAGCACTAGTATTCGAACATTCAATGACCTAGGTGAGGCCTTTGTCCGACAATACAAGTATAACTCGGATATGGCTCCAGACATAGATCAGCTTCGATCCATGGCTCAGAAAGACCATGAAGCCTTCAAAGAGTATGCCCAACGATGGAGAGAAACTGCTGCTCAGATTAATCCACCATTAAAAGAGAAAGAGATGACAAAGATCTTCTTGAATACTCTCAGTCCGTTTTATTATGAACGCATGATTGCTAGTGCTCCAAGTGATTTCACCGAAATGGTAAACATGGGGATGCGTCTAGAAGAAGGAGTCCGAACCGGACGTCTGACTAAAGAAGGTGGATCTTCAAGTGGAATCAAAAAGTTTGGAAGTGGTTTCCCAAAGAAGAAAGAACAAAGTGTTGACATGGTATCCCAAGGAAAGCCAAGAGGAAATGTCAATCGTCAACGACAGGTTGCTTCTATCACACCAGTCGTTAACACAACACCGAATCCAGGATTCACTCCTCAGTTTCAACAACAACAGCCTCGACAACAGGCTCAGCAGTTAAACAATAATCAGAATCGAGTACAAAGAGCTCCACAGTTCGATCCGATTTCGATGACCTACACAGAATTGTACCCTGCACTGATTGAAAGAGGCCTTATTCAAACTAAAGCACCACCACCAGTACCTGAGAGACTCCCATGGTGGTACAAAGCTGAGGTTTCATGCCCTTATCATCAAGGGGCACCTGGCCATGATCTTGAGCATTGCATAGCTTTGAAATATGAAGTTCAGAGGTTGGTTAGATCTAATCTTCTCTCTTTCAGAAATTTGAATCCTAATGTGCAAGCAAATCCGCTGCCCAATCATGGAGGGCATGTTGTAAACATGGTATATGGATGTCCTGGCCAATACCGAGTCTATAATATCAACTTCTCAAGAGCAGATTTGGTACAAATGCACGCCACTCTTTGTCGGGGGCAGAATTTTCGCCAGCATCAATACGGTTCCTGTAGAATATGTTGTGTGGATCCTCACGGATGTTCGATTGTGAGAAGAGATCTCCAAGTTTTGCTAGATAATGGTACTATTGAGATCTACAGAAATAGGGATGAAAATGAAGTTAACATGATAGGATGTTATCCGCATGAGCTTTTAGTCTCAGATATCAACTCGGAAATGCCTACAGTTAACGTCATCGTTCCTCATTTCAACATGCCTGAGTGCATGGAAGTTACTTACAACAAGCCGAAGGTTCCTATTGCTCCTTTGATCATTTGTCTACCTGGACCTGTTCCTTATGACTCTGACAAGGCAGTTCCATACAACTACAATGCCACAATGATAAAAGATGGGCAAGAAGTTCCTTTACCTACTCTTTCATCTGTCGTGAATATAGCCGATGTGAGTCGAGTAACAAGAAGTGGACGTGTGTATACTCCACTACCTCCAAAGCAGCCTGTCGCTCCTACAACCAGGCAAAGTCCTGTCAATACACCAGTAGGGAATCCTGTGGAAACTCCTGTCAGTAATACAAACATTGATGTTGGTCAATCCAGTGGAACCAATGTCAATCCTGACTTTGATGAAATTTTGAAACTTATCAAAAGAAGTGAATATAAGATTGTGGATCAGCTTATGCAGACTCCTTCAAAAATCTCAATACTTTCATTGCTTTTAAACTCAGAAGCCCACAGGGAAGCTCTGATGAAGGTCTTAGATCAAGCTTTTGTAGATCATGATGTGACTGTTGATCACTTTAATGGGATAATAGCTAACATAACAGCTTGTAACAATTTAAGTTTCTGTGATGAAGAACTCCCCGAGGAGGGTAAAAATCACAATCTTGCTTTGCACATTTCTATGAACTGTCAGTCAGACTCTTTGTCCAATGTGTTGGTAGACACCGGATCTTCCTTGAATGTGATGCCAAAGACGACTCTTGCTCGCTTGTCTTACCAAGGAATGCCTATGAAGTTCAGTGGTGTAGTTGTCAAAGCATTTGATGGATCGCGAAAATCTGTTATCGGCGAAGTCAACCTTCCCATGACAATTGGTCCACATACATTTCAAATCACCTTCCAGGTCATGGACATTCAAGCTGCTTATAGCTGTTTGTTAGGACGACCATGGATTCATGAAGCAGGGGCAGTAACTTCTACGCTCCATCAAAAGTTAAAATTTGTAACAAATGGAAAATTGGTAACGATAAGTGGAGAACAAGCCTTGATGGTGAGTCATTTATCCAATTTCTCTTTCATTAGTGCTGATAGTGAGGAAGGAACGCAGTTCCAAGGTCTCTCTTTAGAAGACGAATCTTCCAAAAAGAAAGCATCAATCTCTTCTTACAAAGAGGCAGTAAAAGTAGTAAAGGATGGAACTACCACTGGCTGGGGGCAAGTTGTGATCCCTACCAAGAATGAAACTAGAGCAGGTCTCGGATGTTCACCAACATTCTCAAACTACACCAAGAAGGATGAAACCCTTCGTCCGATCAAAGAAACATTCATTAGTGGAGGATTCCTTAACCCAATTCCTCAAGAGGTTAATGTCCTTATTGAAGAATGCATCGAAGAAGGTCTACCTGATACTGAAGAAGAATGAAAGTGTTATCTCAATGACTCAGGATACATATCTCAGGAAGAACCATATCCTCCTTCGGAGAAACCCAAAGGCAAAGAAACTGAGCCTGTTCCTGCAGAAATATGGGACACATTGGGACAACCAAGTGGAAAATTTGATTACATGGTGAAGTATACTGCACCTGAAAGTTACAAGATTGCGATTGAGGATATCCAACCAACTGGATGGGGAGATTCTTTTGAATATAATAGTCAACCAGAAGAGGCTTATCAGCCTTGTCAATTTTCTCAGCAACCTGAAATTACTGGAGATTTCGGATTCAATGCATCTACCAAGATTAACAATCCTGAAGATGGTTATTATCACATAAATGCCATTTTTGAAGATGAAGGGGAAGATGGTCCCGCAACTGACTCGGAAAGTGTCGCTGACAATGAGTCTCTTCATCCTGAAGACTGGGAAATACATCCTGAAAATTCTGAAGATTGTGACTCATCATATGCTCTTCAAGAAGTAGAAGAAGACCGTTTCAACTCTACAAAGAACAAGGGTGACAAACCAGGACCTTCAAATCCTGCTCGACCAGCGGTCAATGTCAATACTGAAGACAACTCTGGGGAGAATTTTCCTGAATACATAATACACAGAGGAGTTCGTTGCTACTGGAAAGCTATCGACGTTCCGAATGTTGTTCGCCGCTCAAAGTAATCACCTCGCTGTTATTTTGACCTCCTGCCTTGCCCAAAGCAGAGAGATGTTTTATAGGGCTTCGCTTTTAAATGTTCCGCCCAAATAACTTTGTGTATAGGGCTTTGTTTTAAAAGTTTCCCTCTTTGTCCTGCCCAAGACAAATGAGTTTGTGTTTAGGGCTTTGTTTCAAAAATGAATCATAAATAAAGCGTCATTTTGAATTCCCTACACTATGTGTTTTATTTTTTTGCTTTTTTCTGGAAATGGTAATCCTAAAAAACCAAAATAAATAAAATAAAAAAAACTTTTTCAAAAAAAATCTGCATACACTCCTGCATTCATAAATTTTCTGAAATAGATATAAATCACATGTGCAGATTTACTATTGATAAACCCATTGAATGCAATAACCCAATGCCCTCTCCCAACTTTTAGTTTCCTGTGTTCGAAGCCGAAGAAGAGGAAGAAGAGGAGATCCCGGACGAGATCTCTCGATTACTTAAGCACGAGGAAATAGCCATTATGCCTCACAAAGAGCCTTTAGAAAAGATCAACTTGGGTTCTGAAGAAGACAAAAAAGAAGTGACCATTGGATCACTGCTTGATGCTGATATCAAGAGTAAGTTGACAGACCTTCTCAAAGAATATGTTGACGTGTTTGCCTGGTCCTACCAAGACATGCCTGGGTTGGATACCAATATTGTTCAGCATTACTTGCCATTGAAGCCAGAATGTCCACCAGTTAAGCAGAAATTGCGAAGGACTCACCCTGATATGGCAAACAAGATCAAAGTGGAAGTTCAAAAGCAACTCGACGCAGGTTTTCTTGTCACCTCTGAGTATCCTCAATGGTTGGCCAACATAGTGCCAGTTCCGAAGAAAGATGGAAAAGTCAGAATGTGTGTTGACTACCGTGACTTGAACAAAGCCAGTCCAAAAGATGACTTTCCATTACCACATATCGACATGCTGGTTGATAACACCGCTAAGTTCAACGTCTTTTCCTTCATGGACGGGTTCTCTGGTTATAATCAGATTAAGATGGCTCCTGAAGACATGGAGAAGACATCTTTCATCACCCCATGGGGTACCTTTTGCTACAAAGTGATGCCGTTTGGATTAAAGAATGCAGGCGCAACTTACCAAAGAGCAATGACTACTCTCTTTCATGACATGATGCATAAAGAAATTGAAGTTTATGTGGACGACATGATAGCCAAGTCCAGCACAGAAGAAGAACATATTGAATACCTTTTGAAGTTGTTTCAACGACTAAGAAAATATCAGCTTCGCTTGAATCCTGACAAATGTACTTTTGGGGTTAGATCTGGAAAACTCTTGGGTTTCATTGTCAGCCAAAGAGGTATTGAAGTAGATCCCGACAAAGTCAGAGCTATTCAAGAGATGCCTGCACCGAAAACTGAAAAGCAAGTAAGAGGGTTTCTCGGACGATTAAACTACATCTCCAGGTTTATCTCTCAAATGACTGCTACATGTGGGCCAATTTTCAAGCTTCTCCGCAAAGATCAAGGGGTTGTATGGACTGAAGATTGCCAGAAAGCGTTCGACAGTATCAAAGAGTACCTGTTAGAACCACCAATATTGATTCCTCCAGTTGAAGGAAGACCATTAATCATGTACCTTACTGTGTTAGAAGAATCCATGGGTTGTATGCTTGGACAGCAAGATGAAACCGGTAAGAAGGAGCATGCCATCTATTACTTGAGTAAGAAATTCACAGACTGTGAGTTTCGTTACTCCATGCTCGAAAAAACATGTTGTGCTTTGGCCTGGGCTTCAAAACGTCTCCGCCAGTACATGATCAACAATACTACTTGGTTAATCTCCAAAATGGATCCGATCAAGTATGTCTTTGAAAAGCCTGCCTTAACAGGAAGGATTGCCCGATGGCAAATGCTGTTATCCGAGTATGACATTGAATACCGTGCTCAAAAAGCGGTCAAAGGAAGCATTCTCGCCGATCACTTGGCGCATCAACCAATTAATGAATATCAATCTCTCAAGTTTGACTTTCCTGACGAAGATGTCATGTACTTGAAGATGAAAGATTGTGACGAACCGTTACCTGAAGAAGGTCCTGAGCCTGGATCAAGATGGGGCCTAATTTTTGATGGAGCAGTAAACGCTTTTGGCAATGGAATTGGGACAATCATCATCACTCCCAAGGGTACTCATATCCCGTTCTCTGCCAGATTGCTATTTGATTGTACCAACAACATCGCAGAATACGAAGCTTGTATCATGGGTCTCGAAGAAGCCATTGATTTAAGGATCAAGATCCTAGACATATATGGAGATTCAGCCCTCGTGATCAACCAAATCAAAGACAAGTGGGAAACTTACCACCCTGGCTTGATTCCTTACAGAGATTATGCAAGACGTCTGTTGACTTTCTTCAACAAGGTTGAATTGCATCATATACCTCGAGATCAGAATCGAATGGCAGACGCCTTGGCTACTCTATCTTCCATGTTTAAAGTCAATCACTGGAATGATATGCCTACAGTCAGAATCACGCGCCTCGAAAGGCCCGCCTATGTGTTTGCAACTGAAGTAGTCATCGATGATAAACCGTGGTTCCACGACATCAAACGCTTCCTTCAAACTCAAGAGTACCCACTTGGGGCATCAAACAAAGATAAGAAAACTCTAAGGAGACTTTCTGGCAGTTTCTTCCTGAACGGAGATGTGCTATACAAAAGAAACTTCGACCTGGTTTTGCTCAGATGCGTGGACAGACACGAAGCAGACATGTTAATGCATGAAGTGCATGAAGGGTCCTTTGGAACTCATTCAAATGGGCATGCAATGTCCAAGAAAATGTTAAGAGCTGGATACTATTGGTTGACAATGGAATCTGACTGTTATAAACACGTGAAGAGATGTCACAAGTGCCAGATCTACGCAGATAAGATCCATGTGCCACCGACTCTACTCAACGTTCTCTCATCTCCGTGGCCTTTCTCCATGTGGGGTATTGACATGATTGGAATGATCGAACCAAAAGCTTCAAACGGTCATCGTTTCATCTTGGTAGCAATTGATTACTTCACCAAATGGGTCGAAGCAGCATCTTACGCCAATGTTACAAGACAAGTGGTTGTGAGGTTTATCAAGAATAACATCATTTGCCGATATGGTATTCCCAGCAAGATCATTACTGACAATGGTTCAAACTTAAACAACAAGATGATGAAAGAATTGCGTGAGGAATTCAAGATTGAGCATCATAACTCTTCTCCTTACAGACCAAAAATGAATGGCGCCGTTGAAGCTGCCAACAAGAACATTAAGAAGATTGTCCAGAAAATGGTCGCCACTTACAAAGACTGGCATGAAATGCTGCCATTTGCTTTACATGGGTACCGTACTTCAGTGCGTACTTCAACAGGGGCAACTCCCTTTTCTCTAGTATACGGCATGGAAGCTGTGCTCCCCGTAGAAGTTGAAATACCATCAATGAGAGTCCTCATGGAGACTAAGTTATCAGAGGCTGAATGGTGTCAAAGCAGATACGATCAGTTGAACTTAATCGAAGAAAAACGTATGACTGCTCTATGCCATGGACAGTTATACCAAGCAAGGATGAAAAAAGCTTTCAACAAAAAGGTTCGACCTCGTGAATTTCAAGAAGGCGACCTCGTGCTTAAAAAGATCTTGTCTTTTCAACCAGATTCTAGGGGCAAATGGTCTCCTAATTACGAAGGCCCGTATGTTGTCAAAAGAACATTTTCTGGCGGCGCCATGACTCTTACAACCATGGATGGTGATGAACTCCCACATCCTGTGAATGCTGATGCAGTCAAGAAATACTTTGTCTAAAAAAGAAAAGAACAGCTCGGTAAGTCGAAAACGCGCAAAGGGCGACTTAGGCAAAAATGAGCGTCTCGGTGGACTGAAAACCTGAAAGGGCGGTCCAGGCAAAAATTAGAGACAATAAACAGAAAAATTCATCCTGGTAGATTGAAAACCTGAAAGGGCAATCTAGGCAAAAATTAGGGATTTATGACAAAGTAACTGCATCAGTTCATACTTCGTCACCTGAGGAGTCTTTCATCAAAGGATCTTCAATCAAATCATTGCCAATCTGAAGCGACAAGCACAGTTGGAACTCAAAGTTGTTAGGGGGAATAGTGGTTATTGCTTTCAATGTAGCCTTTTCCGCATAATTACCATTTCCAACTTTTGTAAATACTCCATGGAATCACGCCTTTAGCTGATTTCCATCCTATTAAATAAATTTGAGCCTTGTGCCCATTTGTTTGCAATCTTTAATTTCTTTCAGCTTGCAAAATGACGCTTTAATTGTGTTATTCACTTTTGAAACAAAAAAGAAAAAATAAGTTTTAAATGAATTTACTTCACTTTTCTTTTTCAAAATAAAAGCGAAATTTTCCTTTGAGTTGTGAACAACGGAAGGAACATCAGCAGTCGTCTCCATAGGATGAACAAAAGGATTCTCCCTGAAAAATTGTTGAGACAACGGTATTCTTGTCCCAGAAAAGAATTCTTGAAGCAATTATCCCTCGAGGTAAAGAAGCTCTTCTATCCCCAGTGAAGAAGCTCTTATATCCCCATTGAAGAAGGTCTTTTATCCCCAGTAACGAAGATTTTCCATCTCCAGTAAAGAAGTTCTTCCATCTCAATGAGAAAAGATGCTCATCTTCCCTAGAGAAGTTTAAAACATGCAGCACCATTCATCACCTGTGTTATCTACACCGTGTTGAAGAACATTTGCCAAGTATCTGGTTGTATTGCGACGTCGGTCCTTCTCCAGTATACACTTCTCTGTCTGTCAGTATTGTCAGTATGCATGCTACATTCATGACATTTATCATTCATACATATTTGCATCATTTATGCATTCTTGCATTTTTTTTTCAATACTTACTTGTTTAGGATATATCTATCCCAAAAAAGTAGGAAAAAGAAGAAGAAAAAGAAAAAAAAGAAAAAGAAAAAAGAAACAAGTATGGGCGTGTCATCTCTCCAAGTAGGTTGTCACCCATAAGCAGAAAAAACTTCTTGTTTCTCCAGTTCCCCACTGAGATCATTCCTCGTGGAAGAAGGTTGCTTTAGTTTCTCCTTTTCAAAACAAAGGAGGAAATCCCCAGATGAGTTCATTCCTCATTGGGTACAAAGTCTTGTTTGAGTGTCTCTTTCCAATTCATTCTTGGTTAGAACCCTGTCTTTACCAGAGATTCAAGTTCCGATTCCTCAAATAGAGTCGTGAAAAAATAGACCATAAGCAATAGCCTCATCATCTGAGCAGCTTATGTCTCTTCCAAAAGACTTTTTCTCTCAAAGAAATCAATCATGAAGACCATTTGACAATCAGGGCCTTATTACTGTTCACAAGGCTGAATAACCAGTAATTCCCCTAGCAAAGTCTCCAGCATCATTTTATCACTTGGCTGATAATTGATCATGTCTTCAAAACCACTATCACGAGGCTGGTAGTCGGTAATCCTGTTGTTCTGGTTATATTATTCAACATGTCTATCACAAGGCTGATAGTCGGTAATATTAACCAAACCTTTAAAACTATTTTCTACCTTGTCAAGTCTATCACAATGCTGGTAGTCGGTAATATAGTTTCATACCTTTCACCTTCGCATTATTAACAAGTCTATCCCCATGCTGATAGTCGATAATGTCGATAGGTAAGCTTTTCTTACAAAGCTATCATTCCCCGGTGAAGCATACACTTGCTTTCCCGAAAAAAAAAAAAACGGATTCTCTTCCTAAAGCGGATTGAGATATCCTTCCCGATCTCTTTTCCCCAGCGGAGTCAGTTCTTGATATCCCCTCGGTAAAGATATCCTTGCATCATTCGCAATTTTGGTATCTTAGGTCCAAAATTTGCGTCTTCTGATATTTAAGTCTCTTCCACCCTATCAAAACGAAGATTTCCAATCTTCATGTCTCAGGTTGAAGAAACTTAAATAGGGGCATCTGTCATACCCCAATTTTTGACCTAAGATACCACCTCATATCATTTGCATATGCATCATTTGCATCTCTAACAAATTGCATAGCTTGTGTTTGCTACTTGTGACTCAGCAGGATTTGATCAGGAAATCACTCATCAGTACAAGTAACAATCAATTAGGGTTTTGTTCTCCCTTCATTTCAAATGAACCATCTTCATCAACAATCAACATTTGGTCCTCAGAGATTCATTTCAAAAAGCTCAAAGGCTCTGAATCAACCAGATTAGGGTTTTGACTGAAGATAGCATACTCCTGACTTTTGCTCAGGATGTGACCTAATAACTTGGGACATGACCTCAAGACCCCAAGTGCATCATTTTGACCTAATCCATTGGCTCATAACATCTCCTATACAAGGATTGATCAACAGTGAAATTTCAAATCATCAGATTAGGGTTTTGAACTATCAGAGACTGAAATCAGGGATCACATTTGGGAAACCCTAAAAATCCCCAGGAAGTCAATCAAAGGTTTCAATCATCTTCAAATAAAGTGTGCCATATCCATTTGTGTGATTCAAGAGTTTTGATTGGAATCTATTTCAAGATTTTGGCCTATGGATTCATCATGGTGAAGAATTGATTCATATGGATTATTTGAAAGTTGGTACAAGTTTGAAATAATTCACGGAAATTTCACCAAAATTGCAAGAAATATCTTTTAGTCCATTTGTTGAAAGATTATTTCAAGTATGGTTTAAAACCATAAATTCAAGAATTAAAAGTTCATTGGTGCAAGAACATTTTTCACATTACTTCAAGGACTTTTCTTTCAAGAATATCCAACATTCATGGTTCATACAAATTTATCCAAGATTCTAAAGGAAATTCAAGTGGAGTGTCTTTACAGGAACAAATTCCAATTTTCAAATGAATTACAAAGGAACTTTATCTAAAGTTCAAGAATTACAAAATTCTATTCATTTTCAAGAATACAAGTTCATACAATTTTAAAGTTGGAATGAATTGGAAATTACAAGAAAAAAGAGAAAAACTACAAAGACATTCTTGAAGACTTTCTTCAATCTTCAAATCTCCATTCTTGGAATTCAAGTTTCTTCATTCTTTCTTCAAAGAATACTCATGTCACATGAAAAAAAAAAAGAAACAAAAAGGGGTGAGATTAGCAAAAAGTCCAATAAAAGAAATAATTCAAAAAGAAGAGATAATTCAAGACAAAAAGGAATCAAAGAGAGATTTTTCTTCCACTTGCATGATTCATATCATAAGAAATATCTTTGCATAATGACATGGAGAATATTCTTATTCTTATTCTTATTTTCTCAATGATTACAATCTTGCCAATCAAGTTAATTTTTATGCCAAACACATCCTAAGCTTTTCCTATAAATAGAGGTGTTCTCTTCATTGCAAATCACACCAAAGCTACTATACTACTAGCTTTCTCATTTCTCCCTCTTCTCTCATAAGTTTTCAAGTTTCTTGGTAAACCACTTGAAAAGAGGGAATTCCTAGCTACAAAGTTCCATAGTTTGAAAAGGGGTGAAGAAGTAGTTCATACCTTGGTGGAGAGTTCCATCTTGAAGGCCATCTTCAAGTCTCCCTAATATCCAAAGAGGTGGTGGCCATCTTCATCAAAAGCCTACAACAACAAGCAAAGTTGTTAGGGAAATTGTTAGTAACAAGTCAAGGTTGTTGGTAACAATAAGAGGAGTCAACACATACCTTCAACAATAATCCGGCGAAAATCTCCTCGCCGTAGGTAAGTCATCTCCACTCTCAGTCTCAATATTGTTGTTGCTTTGAACTTTAGCTTTCCTGTAACATAAAAATCACCAGAAACACATATAGCTTGAGTTGTTATTGCTGTAAGTGAAAGCAAAAATTCAGCATACAATCAACAACAGCTTGAAGCCGTAACAGCAACACAGTGGCGGTTCAGACTTGGAATTCGGAATCAACACAGTAGCAACAACAAACTCACGGCAGATTCTCAAGAGCAGAGGTAAATAGTTTGCATACCTTAACAAAAATCTGAAGAAAAAAAAAACATCTCTTGCGTAGGTAAGTTGTTTCCATCTTTGCTCTCAATCTTACTGTCAATTTTTATTGTACCTGCGAATTTTTTCGAAATCGAACACAGAGAGTGCATAAGCTATTATTGCTATATCATAAACAAAAGGGGAAAACGAGAATTAAGAAAGAAAATCACCTGGAATTTCACGTCCCCTGCTGTTCTTCCGTGTGAGAATCATCGAAATCGAGTGTTTGTTTCTGTTGAGAGATTAAAGTACCCTTGCAGTGTGAGCTTCTTCAAGCTTCTTCCATGGCCGCCGTAAACCGAGAGGGAGGTTTTTTGTTGTTGTCTTCGTTTCAGTGAGAGGGAGAGTGATTAAGAGAAGCTAAGTTGTTGTCTTCAACCGTGGGCAGAGAAAAACAACCGAGAGAGAATCATTGTTGTCACCGTTTTCACGCGAGGAGACCATTGTTGTTGTGTCATTCGCGAGAGAAATGAAGATGAGAACGAAAATTGATGGTGATTATCATGGAGGAGAGAAACCGAGAGGAAAGTGTGTTGTTGTTGTTCGGTAGAGAGAATCGAGAGCAAAAGCAAGAGCAAGAGTTTTTGTTCCTTTAGCCATTGTCACTGTTATCGTGAGAAAGATGAAGAGAGTTTTTTTTCAGAAAAAATGGGGAAAAGAGGCGCTGCCTCTGAGTTGTGTTTTAGGGTTTTCTCAAAACCCAACTTTTGGGTTAAGAGGCGGATCCGGGCCCTTCCTGACCCGACCCGGTCCGGCCCATGTTTTTTTAAATTATTATTCAGCTTATTAATATATTTGGGCCTGCACACCTCCGTTCAGCTTAAACACCTCTGGCCCATTACTAATTTTTATTTCCTTAACTTTTTCTTTAAAAGATTTTCATGAAAATTATTTAGTATTTTAATTTTAAATATAGGATTTAGTTTTGTTTTCTAATCCTTATTAAAAAATGACAAAAAATATGTTTTAAGATTAAAAGTTTTCTTTTAATATTTTCATATGTTTATAAGTGTGTTTTTTAATTCTTATTAAAAATGCCAAAAAAAAATATATTAGATGCCTATGTTTCTAATTATTTTCTTCCTTCATGAAAAATCACAAAAAAAATATCTTCTTTTAGAATTAATATTTGAATTTGATATTTTCATATTATCTTGTGTAGTTAATCATTTAAATTTTTATTTGATTATATCAGTTGAATTTTCTCACTTCATCCAAGACTTCGAGATTATTTCTCTGTTGTCTTTTGGATTTGTCTGTTTTGTTTGGTCTTCCATTTGCTGTAGGAGTCCATAAACAATTACTGGATGATCATGGAATGCTGAAAGCTGTGAGCTTATTCGACGATCTTTTCTGCTGGTGTGGATGCTTAACATCTGTTGAGATCCTAATTTATTCCAAGCATATCACTTGAAGGTCACGGTAACACCTCAAACTCAGAAATCCAATTTTCTCATTCTTCGAGGTAAGCCTAAAACTCAATCAACTGTTTTCACAACAGTAATCAATTCACTTTCAAATCATCCATTGTTTTTCAAAACAAGTGGGGCCTCTCGAATATTAGAGAGTATAAGACCCACTCCTTTTTCTTTTTACACAGTCTTTTTATTCAAAATAAATAAACTTTCTTTCAAAACAAACTTTCAAACCGTTTTTCAAACGACGCGTCTGCTTTTCAAAAAATACCATGGGCCTCCATGTAGGTATAAGTCCCAAGCCCCTTTTGTACATACCCGTTCCAGTACATGAAATTAGGTATTTCATTGTACGCCTTTTTTGTACATACACCTTTTTGAACATACCTCGATCAGTTTGTTTTTTAACTTTGAACAACAAATCAAAAATGAAGGTTTCTTTAAATCTTCCCAAAAAATATCATGGGCCTCCATGTAGGTATAAGTCCCAAGCCCCTTTGTAAATACCTGTTTACATAGCTTTGAATAAATTCAAGTGGACCTCTCCCCGAGTGTGAGTCCCGAGCCTTGTGTATACAAATGGATCATGCTTACAGGTATATTTCCTTCATAAACTCCATTATATACACACACTTTGTCATATATATATGTGCTTGTTCATACTTGTTCATATCTGTTCATATATAACTGTTCATAGTTTTGTTCATGTACTTGTTCATGTTTGTTCGTACTTGTTCATACTTGTGATTGTGTTATATATACTTATTCAACTTAGTACAACACTAGGTTCCCCATAGCCTCCTATTGGGCTTCGTGCAAAGAATCTCCACTAGTTTAGGTTAGGACATAGAGTATGGTTTCCCGGTGAAATCGCTCTAAGAGCTCAAACCAACTGTACCATGCCTCCCCTTGGGCTTTGTACAAACGAGTGACCCTCCCATAGCCTCCTCTTGGGCTTACAATGCAAGGACCCTGGATTGTCCCTCCCATAGCCTCCTCTTGGGCTTACAATGCAAGGACCCTCGGATAGCCTCCTCTTGGGCTTCGTACAAGGACCCACGGGCTTCTTATAAGCATCCCAAATATCCAAATCAAAATATCCTAGGAGATTAGACATTTTTCATCTCTATGCTAGGAGTATCTCTTATATATCATCACAAACAATCAATCAATCAAATAACTTTTTTTGCCACAAGGCTGGCTAATCAATCAAACTGTTTTACCACCGTACTGGCTGATTAATCAAAGTTTTTGTCACAAGGCTGACTTCATTGAAACTTTTGCCACGAGGCTGGCTGATTAATCAAAACTTTTTGTCACAAGGCTGACTTCATTGAAAGTTTTTGCCACAAGGCTGGTTAAACAAACAAACAAATTAAATAGATGTATGTGATGATATAGATTAGATACATCTAGCATTTAGACGACATTTGTCTATTGTCCTTTGCTTCCACTAGCATAAGTGGGAACTACGATTGCTCTGACTTTCTCAACATCCCTTTGAGAATACGTAGGCACAAGGTCGATCCTTGGCGAGCAAAACAAAACAAAAAAAAACCATTCAAACCTTAGCACCCGTAGACCCCGAGCTACAGATGCTCTGATTCCCTCTAAGGGATATGTATGCAGAGGATCGCGATGATCTTTGCGAGCATAATCAAACAAACACTTTAGGTCCCACCTATTTCACAAGAACCTCTCAATAACATGGAATGAAAAACAAAATAAAGAAACCTATAGAGTACTATAGATACGTTGGGTGCTAATACCTTCCCTTCGTATAACCAACCCTCTTACCCAAAGATCTCTCCCCGACTTTTAGGTTATTGCAGCTTTTTTCCTTTTCCTCCTTTGGAAATAATAAAAAGTTTGGTCCATACAAAAGAAAAATCATTTTTTTGAGCACTCGAGCCCAAAGAAGGCATCAGGTGTCTCATCCACAAAAAAGAGGAACAAAACGATTTTTCGACCGCGACACCATTCTTCACTGAACTCTCACCTTCTCCACCATTCTCATTCATCTCCACCGCCTTCAATCCTCCACCATTTCTCATATTCATTCACGACCTCATTTTCACCACTTTCTTCATCTATCAGATTCATCATAATCTTTTATCTTCAACCGATTCTCTGCACCTGCAATAACAGAAATCAAACAAAGAAACTCTCTCATTCTACTCTCCATTCAATTCACCAGAAAATCAGAACAAAATCTTCAGTTCATCTTGGTATCGTAACAAATCGACAAGCTTCACGCAGCGATCTTCTTCAACCACAAATCTTCATCAACCGCAATTCTTCATCGTTCTATACCTGGTCATCAATCTCCCTCAATCTCGCGGCAACGTTTCGATCTTCATCATCACAACAGTATCACTGCAACAATCAATCATCCGCGTATCACAACGACACTCGTGCAGGAAGAACAAGAAGGGAAGAAGAAAGAGATCGAGTTTAAAGGCTAAGGAGACGTTCATACCTGGAATTTCCTCTGGTATTCAAGACTCTGCGTTTATTTCGCCAAGGTATCGAATGGAATCTCTTTTCTCTTGTATTCTGTGACTCCTTCTTCGGTCTTCGTTCCGAAGAGAAGGTTTGAAACTCGAGAGGTGAGAGTGATTTAGTTCGCGGCGGTGGAATCGGACGGAGTATTTCGGCGGAGGAAGTTGTTACGCCGTCGCCGCTCCGAGTGAGGAAGAAGAGAGTTCGCGAAATTCCAAAGGTCACATACTTTGACCTAATTCCCTTTTTGTCTTCTGCTGAATTGAATTAATCTTGTTTTTTTAACATAAAGTTTAATATCTTTTAATATAAAGTCTATATTAATCTAAGTTTAATTTGAGGATTAACTGGATTTAGTATAAAGTTTAATTGAGATATAAAACTGGATCTGATTGAAATTAGCCTAAGGTTTGGATTAATTGGATCTGAATAATGATAATCAAGTGGATCAAATAACTTCTTAGGCCAGAACCGCTAGGCACACCCCCTGTGGCCCGTCACCGCCATTTTTGGCTAGAAAAAAAACTGACAATAAAAACTCTGCTGGGCCAACACCCAGGGCCCAGCGCTCTGCTATTCTGACCATCTTTTTCAATCTGCACCCCCTATTTTCATTAATTTCAATTTAGGTAATTAGCTTGTTGTCATTTCTTTTAGTAAATAATCACTAACTTTTCCTATCATTTTTAGGCTTTAACACAATTTTTGACATAAAAAATAATCATAAAAAATATTAGTTTAGGCTTTTATTTTAATTCTTCTGCTTGATTTCTAATTCAATTTCTCCCATAAAATCAATAAAAATAATAGTCCTTTAATTCACTTTTGGTACTATGTTTTGCATCATTTGCTTCCATGTTTTGTACCATATTTCAAGTCATTCTTTTAGTCATTTTTGCACTAATTTTGTATCATTGTTTACTTGTAATTTTTACTTGTAATTTTGATCTTTGCTTGTGCTTGTAATTTCGTTCATTTACTCCTAACTTTAGGTAGAGACCATGATAACATTAGGATCTAGAAATCCCCTTTCATAACATTAAGCTAGTTATTCATTTTAGGATAGTTTTCTTCTTCTTTTTCTCTTTCAACATTAAAACATTAACAAATAGAGATGCGAATCACATTAAGAAAGTGATAGAGAAATGAGATGGATTCATTCCCTAATCTGTTTCTCAATCACTTAGTGGCATAGAAATGAGTGGGATTCATTCCCTAATCTGTTTCTCGGTCACTACTTAATGGGAGAGAAATGAGTGGGATTCATTCCCTAATCTGTTTCTCGAACGTTAATTAATGGGATAGAAATGAGTGGGATTCATTCCCTAATCTGTTTCTTGAACATTACATAATGGGATAGAAGTGAGTGGGATTCATTCCCTAATCTGCTTCTCGATCATTATACATTTTATGTGATTCGAATCGCAAAGTAAATTACCTTAAAAATCACCAATCAAAAACATTTAAAATACTTAATAAAGGCTCAGACCTAAACAAAGTAATGAAGTGGTGCGAAGCCTTGTATTGGGTTTTGTTCATCATGAAGTTACATAAAAAACACAAACCAATTTTCTCTCTTCTCTCTTGCCTCCGAGGCATTCTTTCTCTTGCCTCCAGGGCATTCTTTCTCCTAATCGGACACGTTATTTCCGCTCCATTCCCAGCTTAAGACTCCAGAGGTCGAGCAGCGGAGTGCGAATGTAACTGTTCAACTAAAAAACACAAAAACAAACGAAAACTAAAGAGCCGAACTACGGCGCTCTGATTCCTGAAAAGGATACGTAGGCATTGGGTCGCGGGGCCTAAGCGAGCACAACTATTTAAAAACCTTATTTTCCCCGTGTTTCTTTTCTTTCATTTGCATGCATTCCCTTAGCATTAAGCTGTAGATTTATACACCCTTAGAATAGAACAAACATAAGTGGATCCTGTGGAGTACCACAGACGTGAGGGGTGCTAATACCTTCCCCTTGCGTAACCGACTTCTTACCTGATCTCTGGTCGCAAGACCTTTTCTTATCCTTTTTTTATTCCAGGTTTTCTGATATTCCTTTCCCGCTTTGGGATAAATATATTGGTGGCGACTCTGTTCATTTTTTGCGAGCGTGCGACAATATTTTGCAAAGACAGGAACTTTGAACTTTGGAGGGATAACAACATCTGAGACGAGCCCCAGATCATTGAAATCTAAGCCAGGTATTTTTTGTATTTCCATAGCTTTCATGCGTTCTTCTAACTGCTGGTATTTGTCATCATCTTGTTCGTCTCCAGAATGATAATCTTCTTCATTGGAAGAGAGAGAGAGGGTTTGGCAGAACCCTGGTTGCTGTGATTGTCTCCTTGGTCACCATCACCGACTATTTCAGGGATCGGTGGCTTTTTGAACCTTTTGGCTGGGATTCTGATCTTTCTTTTCAGTTGGCTCAAGCCTACAGATCCTTTGGGCTTCTTTTTCTTCTTGATCATCAGGGCTTTCAGTTCTTGTTGCCCCTTTGCCAGTTCCAGAATTGCCACTTGAACTTGGGCGTTCTGTGCTTCGAGATTCTTGATGCTTGTCTCAGATTCCATCTCTTCTGACTGAAATAAACAGCGAGGAGATGAGAAATCCGTCATGTGAGCCTATTTATGCAATGTGTATGAATGGATGAAATGTATATGCAATGTATATGAATGAAATTTATATGCAATGTATATGAATGAAATGTATGTGCAATGTTTTCAAGGATCTTAGAGTTTAGATTTGTTAAAACAAAGGAGAAAAATACATTAGTTAAACAATTTATTTCTTTTTTTTGCTTTTTTTTTTCTTTGCCTCATTCGGGCTTACAAAACAGAAATAAAGGAAATGAATGATCCCTCAGGTCTCCCATGGACGCTTTCTCTTTGCACCCAGGAATGTGTTGATCTGCTGTTCTTCTTGGAGTTGTCCGGTGAGCTCCAATAATCTTCTCTCATAGTCTTGACAGTGTTCCTTGAAGGTGTCTCTTTCCTCTTTTAGTTGAACCCAAGATTTCTGTAACTCTTCTAGGTCAGTTGGCATATCCGGGTGTAGAATAACTTGAGGTTTGTCTCCTTCGACTTCTGGCTCGATAGTCACAGGTAGAATAGCGAGATATGGCATGATGAGTTTCTGAGCATGAGCCCGCACCCATCTGAGGTAAGGTTCCATAGGGATAGAATTCCATTGCCCCAAAGTTTTGCTTTCTATTCTATAGACACTGCCCCATGCATGTATAAACCTTCGTCGGTGTCTATGGGAATCATCCTCGTAATCAAACACAATGCCACGGATAATCATGTCGTGGGGACCGTTGCTCCTTGCATATCCGAATTGGCGTAAAGATAAAGAGTGATTGTAAGTGATGCCCCCTTTGATGCCAAGGAGTGGCACATTAGGGTACTCTCCACAATGATCAATGATAGTAATGTCTCTTTGAAAGAAGTTGTTCCACCGAATATCTGAATGAGACAAAGACATAATCCTGCGAGACCATTGCATTCTTTGTTCATTTCTTAACACTGATCGGGGAAGATGAAATGTAAACCACCTTGCTAGTAGTGGTATCCAGCACATAAGAGTTCCTCGTTTCTTCAGGGTACGAGTGTGTAGAGAATGTAGAATGTCTCCCAGCAATGTTGGTACCGGGTTAAGGGTTAGGAAAAGGTTGATGATGTGCACACTTATGAATTGGTCGGGATTAGGGAATAAAACCAACCCATAGATCAAAAGAGCCACAACCTCCTCAAAAGCTGGGTAGCTTTTGTTTTCTAGTAGTAATCGAGCCTTTTCCATTAAGAACTTAGCAAGCAAACCCTTAACTCCACTCTTTGTTTCCCAATTGGACTCGATTTCTGATTTCCGCAAATGTAAGGCAGCAGCGATGATTTCAGGTTTTGGAATCCTTTCTAAACCAGTGAAAGGTAATTGATATTGAACAGGTAATCCAATTAGTTCAGAAAACTCTTCCAAAGTGGGTACTAACTGGTAATCTGGAAAGGTAAAGCAATGATGTTCAGGGTCAAAGAACTGGAACAGGACCCGTATCATGTCTTCTTCAAATTTTGAGGTAACCAAATGGAGTAGGTGACCATGTTTTTCGGTGAATTGAAAATTCCTGGGGAATTCTGATACTAAGTTTTTCAGTTCAGATGGCACCGTTGAGATGTTGATTCGGATGTAATCTCTGGTGGCGGGAGCCATTACCTGTAATAATAAAACAAAGGTAAACTCTTTGATCCTTGAAATGATTAGTGAGAAAATGATATGCTTATGATGCTTATGATGTTATGATGTCAAACATGTGGCACACACAAACAAATCAAACAATAGCCTTAGGTTTAAAGGCTTGCATGAAGCTGATAGGTGATACCCTCCCCACTGAAGTTGAGTTGGTTCAAACCTGTCCTAGAATAGTATTCGGGTTCTATGATCCTTGGAGGTAACATCTCAATACAGCGCTCGGACAACCGATCAAAATATTCCTCGAGGATAACTAACTTCGATCAATTTCAAAGCTAGCCACTTAATAGGCCACAAGTCAAGTTCAACTAAAAAGGTTCTAAGACAAATTAGTGTTTAATGACATTTCGGAAGCCTAATATACTCCTTGACCGTTTTCAAGGGACATCAGTATAAACCAAAGTATCGCACTAATGATGACTACCAGATCAATCGTATCGGTACATGCCGTACAATTTCCTTGGTCTATTGTCATATACTTAAGGTATCTCGAGATTCGGGTTAGAATCTTTCACACAGGCAAATTACCCAAACAAACCTTTGAAAAATAGAGCAATCAAGTCAAACAATTGAAAACATCGAAGTGATCTATTCTCTAAAGGTAACCCCTTTTGAAAACATTTTGTTTTTAGAAAGTATGTCCCCAGCAGATTCGCCAGTTCTGTGGACCTTCGTTTTTGGCCATACCTCTCGCGGAGAGATACGTGAACTGACTCTTTTTTTTTTGTTTCTGCTTTCGTATTTGAAAATCAGAGAGTCGCCACCGACCTTTTATTTTATCCAACTAAGGAAAGGTTTATAAAAGAAACAGAAAAAAGACCTTTAAGAAATTCTGGGTAAGGGGGTAGGTTATGCTAAGGGAAGGTGTTAGCACCCTTTGTATCCATGGTTATCCATGGGCTCTTTAATTTGCTTAGCTCACTTGTTTTCAATTGCTTTTAAATGCTCGTATGTGGTTTCAAATACCTTTGTAAATGGAATTTGTAATGATCCTTGTGCGGATGTATACAAAGTGTTTTTATCTTTCAAGAGATGCTTTGGAAAAAAGAGCGTTAACTTCGTAATGATCCTTGTTTGGATATATACAAAGTATTGTCTTTTTGAAAAGTTTTATTTTGAAAAACAATGATATATGAGAGATTTGTTTGTTTTGATTTGAGCAAGCAAATTAGGAGGTCTACCCTGAGTTATAAGGTCTTTATCCTATTTCCTTTAAAAATCTATCCTTTCACCATATATAAACAAAAGTTCGATTTTGCGTTTGAAATAATAGAATTTGACTTTAATTTTGAAAAGAATGAGAAAAGGATTACCTTAAGAGGTGCAAATGTGATTGTGTTTTGATTCAGGTATTTTATCTTTGAAGTTAGTGATCTAACGATTCAATTTTATCTTTGGCATACACGCAGTTTATATGTGCTGGAATTTAAAATGCGGAAATGTAAAATGCGGAAAGTAAATCTACGCTATTACATCGATTGTGCAGGAAATGTAAACTACGCTATTTACATGAATTTGACAACCTATACATTTATCTAGGAATTTAAATTGCAAGAAAATAAAAGAAATGTTTTTTGGATTTTTTTATGATTGATTTTAATTATAATTAATGCATGATTAATTTAATTAAAATGAGGAAAAAAGATGAAAATAAATTTCAAGCCTAAAAATTAAGTTTAAAATATGTTCAAAATGCTTTTTAATTAATTTTAAAACAAAACTAATTTTTTTGGAATTTTTGAAATTTGATTTGAAATCTATTAAGTTAATTAATACATAATTATATAAATAATTACACAAATAATTAAAACTTGAAGAGAAAATTATTCAAAATATGTACAAAATTAGTTTATAATATATAAACAATATTTAATATAAAGAACAATTTTTTTTATGATTTTTGATTGGGTGAAAATAATTAAAAGATAAATATATGCATATTATCTAATTAATTATACAAAATATTTAAATTATGAAGAAAAATAAAATATTTTTATATTAGAAAATAAAACATTATTTTAGAAACTTAAAAATATTTTTTGTGTATTTTTTGGATTTTAAAAACTATTTTTAATTAATTTAACAAAGAAATTAAAATAAAATAAAAAATAAAATATTAAAGGAAAGATCCTGTGTGGTAAAGGACTGAGAGTCCATGGTGAGTCTGCAAGGCTGAGAGCGTCAGATGGAGAGTTGAAAAGATCCAATGGCTGTGGGATGAGGTTACATCATAGCCACATGGAAGTCAGAGCACGTGATCATCCAGATATTCAAAGTCCACGCTGGGACCCACGCTGGCTGACCAACGAATGAGAGGAAGAGAATCTGCCACGCGTGCTGGTCAAGGATTCAACGTCACTATTCATCATCTTCTTCCTTTTACCTGCGGAATTAGCTGCAGATTTACCTGCGGATTTTCCTGCGGATTTTCTTTCAGATTTCCATGCATTTGAAAACCTACAAAAACAGCTATGAACAAAAACAAAAGGGACCCAGATCGACTTAAAATGATCTTCTGAACACGATGGTGGCGTTAGTTTTGCTATTTGAGTGCTGTGGCTAGGGATTCGAAGAGATTAAAGTTTGAACATGCATGAACACTCATCAATGGTATTGAGCAATTTTCACGTGGAAACCAACATGTTAAAGCCCAGACCTGCCCTATAGGACCTCATGAACTCATTAGAATGATTAGATTACATTGAGGTTGATTAAATATAGGAAAACAAAAATTAATTATGTATGAATATGAAGAACACTATGCACGTGTTACGACTCTCATGGGACCATATTAGGGGTTCATTCTTACTCTATATGATCTCAGAAGATGATTGGAAAGCTTATTTTGTATTGATATTGATTAAAAATATGAAAATGAAAATTACAAAGTTTGGAGATTTTTTTTAGAATTTTGTGAAGTTGATGGCTATCTCTCTTGCTGTTTTCGTGGCTCTCTTGTTTGTGAAGTAAGCTAAGCTATTTATAAGCCATGTTGTGCTTAGAATCCAAGCCAAGAAGCTTTTGGTTGCCTTTGTTGAATTCTTGATTTTTAAACATTAAAAATCTTTGAATTGTTGACCAAGCCTTGCTCCTCTTCAATGCTCTTGCCTTGTACTTCAATCTTCTGCAGAAAATTAAAGATTCTTGGATGACTCATGCTTAGAAACTAAGCTATCCATTATCCTTCCCTTTTTCATTTTTATTTAATCTTAAAATAGGATAAAATTAAACCAAAAATGAATAAAAATGGTGTGGGCTTTGTCTTGGTCGTGGGAGGCCCATAATATCATGGAAAATATGTTTGAACCATGAAAACTTGGCCCCATTTGGAAAAAATACATTTTTGAGCAATGTTGGTTTTATGCATTTTTCCAAAATTTAGCCAACTTCAACAAGGTGTAAATCCCTCAATTTTTGTCATATGGAGGAGATCTTGCACTTTTTGGAAATCTCAAAGAGTCCTCTAACCAATGTCTTTTGTCTCATGTCAAAATGATTTTTGATGCTCCTTGTGTGTCCTTTTGAAAAAGTGTCTTTTTGTTGACTTTGAAAATGACCTGTAACGTCTTTGTTCATATTTTTCAAATGGTGAGTGTAATGACCATGGGATCAATTGCATTTGATAGATAATTGAATTTCCTTCAAAATGAGCTTTGGTTTGAATTTTTTTTGATGAAGGATGAGAGAGTTATGACCAGTCAAAGTTCAGTTGACTTTTTAGGAGAAAACCCTAATTTTGAATCTTAGGTTTTTGTTGATTTTTTATCTTTCCTTGATGAATTATGATCATCCAATGATCAAATGATGAATACTTTGACAAAATATGGATGTTGACAAAAAATTTCATTTTTGACTGTCTGGTGACTTTTTGGTCAAACGGGTCGTCTGTTGACTGTTTGAGATGCTGACGGTGCGTCTGAGTGAATTGAAGTTTGAAAATTTGTATGATGGTACTTTGATATGTATGGAGGTCCATGAAATCTATTTGAAGTCTCAAAAACTTGTTTCTCCTGAAAAAACAAGAAACCCTAGTCAGGGACTGTTTGTGTAGGAGACAGTTAAGCGTACCTGATTTTTGTGCAGTGTTGAGTCTCTGCTAATCATGTGATATTCAGAAGACATCTAGGACAAAAATCTTGGAATTTTGAATTGCAAAAGATTGATTTGATTGATGGTACAAAACACTGAGAATTAAACTATCAGCAGTTTACCTGTCAACTGATTGTTCGGGTATTAATGTAGCAGTTAGAGTGAAAAATCAACAGTCAAAGTTAATTTTCTTTTTGTTGTTTTTGTTTTATGTGAAATATGAAAGTTTATTTACATGACTTGTTAAAAAAACACAGACATAATAAATAACTAATATTTACTGTACGCGGGCAAAATTACCGACAATAACCCTGAAAATCATTTAATGCACAGAAAAATAAATATTTGACTGACAGAAAACACACAAAATATTATCTGAATAATTAAGCAATAGTATGACAAATAGTATAACATTTAATACTGACAGTACAAATATTACATACTATATTGAACAATACGACGAGTAAATGGTACATTTAAGAAATAAGAGATACGACAAACTTTAAGAATGACGATTGATAACCCATGCTACAAACAATAACATGTAGATGATTGGGAGTGCAAGCATCCCAGGTCCACAGTTTTCAGGGCTATGTAGACAGAAGAAAGACAGGATTACCACCACAACGGTGATGACCATAAGAAAACACGTTTCCCACCGCTTCGCCATTTTGTCGGGGAAGAAGAAAGAATGGAGATGAAGTAGAAATTTGAGAGATGATTTAGCATTTGATGTGAGATTTTATGAAAAAAATGAGAGGTATTTATAGAATGAAAAGAAGGATAGAGACGTTGGGGAATGAAGTGATTTCGTACAAAAAAGGAAAATTTGAGTGGGAGTAAGATTTGAAAGAAAGTGTATGATAGTGTTGGGAAAAAGAGATGTATAGAATAAAGTTAAGATTTGATTTTTGAAAAAAGAGATTTGAAAAGATATTGAAAATAATGGAATATAGTACAAGAGTTAGTGGGAAACAAAAATTAGTAATAATTTTCTTGTTTACCAGTACAGTATGAACCCTCGACTCTGCGTCTGCAAAAGATTTAATTCTGTACCAATTGCGTTAGTACTATTTATCTGTAAATAAATATCAAATAAATAGCGTGTGTGAAGTAATAAACAGTAACTCGCGTTGGCGTAAGAATAAATTCGACAGCGAGCCAAAATACTGTATAAGAAAAATTCTAAAAACTAAGTATTTCATATGTCAGGATATTTATGAAATAAAAATCCATGATTATATGAAACTCCTAATTTTTAGATTGGAGTTTTCTTGAAAAAAAGATACGGGCAAATTTTGGGGTATAACAATGAGCAATCCATATTTCTTGCCTCTGATTGATGCTGTTTTGACTGGACCAAACAGATCAATATGCAGAAGTTCTAAAGGCCTTGAAGAAGAAGAAACAACATTTTTAGACTTAAAAGCAGATTTTGAAAACTTCCCTTTCTGACATGCTTCGCAAAGAGCATCTGATTTATATTTCATATTAGGGAGTCCTCTGACCAGATTTAGTTTGTTAATCTGAGAAATTTTTCTCATGCTAACATGACCCAATCTTTTGTGCCAGGCCCACTGCTCTTCGTTAACAGAAAGAAGGCAAGTAACCTGCTGGTTTTTAAGATCTAAAAGATCAATCTTATAAATGTTGTTTTTTCTTTTGCCTGTAAATAGGATTGAGCCGTCCTTTTGACTAACAACTCTACAAGACTTTTGATTAAAGATTATGTCATAACCATTGTCACTTAATTGAATTATGGACAATAAGTTATGAGCTAATCCATCTACTAGCAGAACATTAGTTATAGAAGGAGAGTTACCAATACCATTGGTTCCAGAGCCTATGGTCTTGCCTTTCTGGTTCCCTCCAAACTTTATGTCTCCTCCAGATTTAACTTCTAGACTTTGGAACATAGACCTTTTTCCCGTCACGTGTCGTGAGCATCCAGAGTCCAGATACCATGACATGTTTGTCTTTTGTGCTGTTAAGGAGATCTACAACATGGATAATTTTATCCTTAGGTACCCACATTCTTTTGGGTCCTTTGAGGTTAGTTTTTCTCATGTTCTGATTGAACTGAGATTTAGCATGGGGAGTATCAGAATGTGCAGCATGATATTTCCTAGTATGTGACATGGAAATTCTTAGGATGTGATGTGTATTTAATATCATGTGAATGACCATACTGTAATTGTTTATACAGAGGTTTATATTCAATAACCATCTTGTCAACAGGTTCCAGTTTATATGGGATATCTCCCTCATATCCTATACCTATTCTCTTGTTTCCACTAACTCCATATATCATAGATGCCATCTGGCTTCTACCTATACTTCTAGATATGAACTTTCTGAAACTCAAGTCATATTCTTTAAGAATATTGTTTGTGCTTGGAATAGAAGCACCTGGACTAGAAGATGATTTTAGACTTTCAACATCTTTTGTTAGTCTAAAACTTTTTTCTTGAGTCCAGAGTTTTCTATCTCAAGTTTCTTAGTTTCAGATGCAAAGGTATTTTTGAGACTTTTGTATTTGATACTAAGTTTACTTTTGATTTCCATAAGTTCTGAGAGACTAGAAACAAGTTCTTCTCTAGATAGTTCAGAAAAAACCTCTTCAGAATCTGAGTACGAGGCAGATTCTTCTTCACCATCTATAGTTGCCATGAATGCTATATTTGCTTGCTCATCTTCAAAGTCCGACTCTTGATCAGAGGAATCTGAGTCATCCCAGGTGGCCATCATACTTTTCTTCTTCTCAAATCTTTTCTTGGGCTTTTCTCTCTGAAGCTTAGGACATTCATTCTTGAAGTGTCCTGGTTCTTTGCATTCATAACAGACTATGCTTTTCTTTCCAGATCTTCTGGGTCCAGAAGATTCTCCCTTTTCAAGTTTTTTAAAGCTTTTAAATCTTCTTTGCTTGTTTTTCCAGAGTTGACTTACTCTTCTAGAAATAAGAGATAGCTAATCTTCTTCTTCAGATTCTGAGTCGTCAGATCTTTCTTCTCTTGCCTGAAAAGCGTTAGTATAGTTTTTATTATTAGACTTTAAAGCAATAGATTTACCTTTCTTCTAAGGTTCATTTGCGTTAAGTTCAATTTCGTGACTCCTCAGAGCTCTTATGAGCTCTTCACGGGATACTTCATTTAGATTCTTGGCTATCTTGAAAGCTGTAACCATTGGTCCCCATCTTCTGGGTAAACTTCTGAATATCTTCTTGACATGATTAGCTTTAGTATAACCTTGGTCTAGAACTGTCAGTCTAGCTATCAGAGTCTGGAATCTAGAGAACATTGCTTCAATGTTTTCATCATCTTCCATCTTGAAAGCCTCATACTTCTGGATGAGAGCCAGAGCTTTGGTCTCCTTGACTTGAGCATTCCCTTCATGAGTTATTTTCAAAGATTCAAAAATATCATGAGCTGTTTCCATGTTAGTTATCTTCTCATACTCAGCATGAGATATAGCATTTAACGACATGGTTCTTGCTTTATGATGATTTTTGAAATCTTTCTTTTGAGCATCACTCATAGCTTGTTTATTGATCTTGACTCCACTAGTTTCTGGATGTTTGTAACCATCCAACACCAAGTCCCATAGGTCACCATATTGACATAGAATGTAGCTATCTAGCCTATCTTTCCAATATTCAAAATTTTCACCATCAAAGACTAGTGGTCTATTGTATCCATTGAAACTGTTACTACCATTGTTGTTTTGTTCAGTAGGAGGTGGAACAGCAGTTGCCATTTTCCTATTTTTCTCCTAATTCTTTTGCCTAACACTGTTAAGTGCTTGCACCTAGAACCAACGCGCTCTGATGCCAATTGAAGGAGTAAAAATCCCTTAGAAGGGGGGGTGAATAAGGGTTGTTTCTTTTTGGTAGATAAAAATAATGAACACAATTATTTTTATCCAGGTTTGTTTGAACTCAAACTACCTCCTGTCCACCCTCACAGGTGATTTACCTCCACTGAGGATTTAATCCACTAATAAAAAGTGATTACAATGGTTCTCCACTTAGATCAACCTCTAAGTCTTCTTGAGTCTACAGATCTTAACTTGATCACTCAAGGAATTTTTGGTTTACAAAGATATAATCAAATACTAGAGATTAAGTTGCTTCTAATAAAGCTGTAATCACCATGTGATTTTTCTCTTAAGCTGAAGTTTTAAATCTCACTAAGTATACAAAAGTATGTGAGCTTGAAGATGAAGATTGCTTCTTTGTTCTTGAGCTTTTAGCGTGAGAAAGGTTCAGAGTCAGATAATGAGAATATGAAAAATGGACGTAGGCTTTCTAACATTTTTCCTTGCTGACATCTTCCTTTATAGGCATGAGAATATGACCGTTGAACAGTTCTGCATTTAATGCTTTGCGTGCACAGTACAACGTTGCATTTAATGTTTCACACTTTTGTCAACTACCTTGAGCCTTACAAAAACTGCTACTTCTGACTTTGCTTTTTGTAGCCATACTTCCAACGTTCCTTTTGTCAGACAGACAGACTAGTCTATTTAGTCTTTTCATCATTTGCTTTCTTCTGCACTCAGACTTTATGTTTTGCTTTGATCATCAGAGTTTCCAGCATTTGGTGTAGATCAGAACTTCAGCGCTTCAGACTTTGGAAGTTCTTTTGAGCGTGATACCTTTCAGAGCTTCAGAGCTTGCTTCTCATAGTCATGTTGTGACAACTTCAAGATCATGTTCTGATGTGGCCATCCAGAACATCTGGTTCAGAGCATCTTAAGGATGAAATGTGGCATACTCTTTTATACTTTTCCTGAAATGGAAAACGTAATTTATTAAAGTATCACATTGTCTTATACAAAATTCATATCTAATGTTATCATCAAAACTATAAAATATGATCAGAACATTTCATGTTTGTCATACCCCCAAATTTGCCCATCTCATTTCACTCTCCTAGACAAAGACCTCCTGAACTAGGGTTTTGAATTCTCTAAAGAAAATCAATGAATCAAAGTCTCCAATGGATATCATATGGCTTATGATGTTTCAAACTATATCTATGGCAAAGTACAAGCTTTAATTCCAAGGATTGCCCAGTCAATTGCTCAGAAAGTCAACAATCGACTAGTTTGACCTAAAAGTCAACTGTGGTCAAAGTACAGTCAAAATTCCTGATTTTTGGTCAACATCCTTATTTTGAAGTATCATTCATTTGATCAAGGATTGATCATGATTTATCAAGAAAAGTGCAAAAATCAACAAAATTCAAAGTTCTAAATTAGGGTTTTTGGACTAAAAGTCAACTGAACTTTGACCAGCCATTACTTTCACATGGAACATCATAAATTTTCCATCCAATGCTCAATTCGAAGGAAATTTAATTCTCTACAACTTTGCCTCTCACATGCCAATTCCAAAAATGCTTCAATTGAGAGATATGGATAAAAAGATTATAGGTCCTTTTTGAAAGTCAACCAAAAGTAGTTTTTTGTCAAAACCCATATCATTAAGATAAAATCCTCGAATGGAAAAAAGCTTCCAAAGTGTCTTGTAAAGGACATCTTTAGGTTTCCAAAAAGGCCTAGAACTCCTCCATATCTTAAAAATTGAGGGAGATATATGCCTTGTCAAAGTTGGACAAATTTGAAGGGAAAAATGTGAAACCAAAGGCTTCAAAATGGATTTCTTTGCAAAGAGGCCCATGATTTTAAGATCCAATCTCCATCCTCATGATATGCAGAGCCCAAAATCCAATTGACACGAATTTATTTGATTTTATATGGATTTTTCAATCATTTAAAAGTGATATAATGCATGAAAATCAAAGGAAAATCAAAGATTTTATTGGAGATATTATATTGATTAATTTTAATCATCAATCACACCACATAATACTTCAAATTTCGTGCTAATTACATTTGGTAAGATTGGATTGAAATTGGACATATTAAGGAAGATTTACAAATCAATTTCAATCAAATTTCCAATTGACGATTCAAGGATATTTAGCCCAGAATTGGTACCCTAATCCTATCTCCTATAAGTACTTAACAATTCCAAATGACAAAAAGGGGAATCGGCAGGCTAATGAACCCATTACCAAGGTAATAAAAAACGTGACATTCAAGCAATTTGTAGGTTTGGAATTCAGTTGATTCAAGCTATTTCGAGGTGTCTAAGCTACTCATCGGTGTCTTCTGAGTCATTCTCGATATCCACAAGCGTTTAGAACTCGCAGAATCCATAGAAACAAGCTCACGATTTGGTGATTCTCTTTCAAGTTTGATTTTGACTTTCCACGCATGTTTAATCCGATTTGACTGCATATTTATATTTGTATGGATGTTTTGAAGCTTTCTGAATGGTTTAATTGAAGAATGATTGCAGGGATACTGTAATACGATGAACTGTCTTTTTAGAAAAGGTTACGATAAGCAAGAGTTGCCACCGACTTTTATTTTATCCAATTGGAAAGGCTAAAAGAACAGGAAAGACCTTTAAAAGATTTTGAGTTCGGGGGGTAGGTTATACAAAGGGAAGGTTTAAAGCACCCTTTGCATCCATGGTTATCCACGGGCTCTTAATTGCTTAGCTCAAATTGTTTTCAAAATTGTTTGAAGTGCCGTGTGTGTTTAAGAGAAGATTTCAAAGAAGAACTTTAGCTTGTAAATAAGCGTAGTCTTTTTGAATTTGATTTTGAAAAGAGTGGGAAAAAGATTTTGAATTTAGAGAAAGCAATTAGTAGCAACTACCCTAAGTTTTGAAATTTGTTCTTTTAGCTTTTCAGGGTGAAAGGGTCTATCCATACCATGAGAGGGCAGGAAGTCTTTTAATTGGATGTTTGAAGGGTCATCAAAGTTTATTGTTCGCCACAAGACTGTCCCTGCCATAAAGAGGGTAGGTAGTCTAAGGGAAGGATATAATAGTCATTTAATATTTTTAGGCATCATGCGAGGATACCTTAGCAATTGAGACAATCATCTTTTACCGAGGCAACTTCGAGGGACTAGATGATTTTCAATCTCTTTAGGCAACCTTGCTTTAGGTATTATGGTGTCGTTTTTTTTACCTCCCCGTTTCACTTGGGAGGACGACACGCTAGACCCTTCACGCGAAATTTGGAAGGAGAATGCGCCCGGGATGGGATGAATTTTGTTTCAGTTCTTCCTACGATATCACACGAACTCTCTTATTTGTCCTACGAGTAGGAAAGGGAAAAAAAGATCTCAACTAAACCCTAGGAATTTGCTAAGTGTGGGGATTTCACATAGACTAGAAATTCTGGAGTTCGGGGGGTCGGTTATACATAGGGAAGAGTTTAAGCACCCTACATATCCGTAGTACTCTACGGGAACCTTCTCTGTGTCATTGTGATTGTGTTTGTTGCTAAAGATTGGGAAAGTTTCTCCTTTGTGTTAGGAGAGAGAATTGAATTGATTTAAAAAGACAGACAGACAGATAGACAAACTGACTATTTTTGGTATTTTATTAGCTCGCTAAGATTCCTTGTGAACCTCATGCCTACATATCCCTAGTGGAAGTCAGAGCTTAATGTAGTTCGGGGAACTAACTAGGGAAATTAATTATTTTTGGTGCCTTGCTTGAAGCTCAAGGTTGAAGCTTTGAATTAAATCTCTGTTTACATTAAAGAGACATGAAATCATCTTTACAGAGAGATATTTCTACTATTCCACCACAAACATTAAAAAGAGTGACAGAATAACTGGATTCATTTCATTAAGAGAGTGACCTTACTTGTGTGTTTGCAAGTATGCTAGTATCTCTTAAATGAAAGAAAGATGCTCGTCCAAATTAGGGAAAGTTAATCACATGTCTGGGTTTTACTGCCAGCTCATGCCTTTCAAAATCCTAAATGGGAGACTTGATTAGAATTAAAATTAAATGTAATGTTTATTTGTTTGAATGTGGTAAAGTAGTAAAAATATCTCTTTATAGAGATAAGCTATGTCTATCTACTGTATAAAAGATTTGACTTTAGCTGGCTTGCATGAGGCCCAAGCTTCAGGCTTTTTGATTGATTTATTGACTTATTGAAAGATAACTCTACTGGGGAGAATTTAAACTAAGGAGTTTTTGTGTTCTGTACAAAGCCCAGAATTGAGGCTGACTCTAGTTGGGGAGTGTTTATTTGATGGATTTTATTTGGTGTTATGTACAAAGCCCAAAATTGTGGCTGACTCTACTTAGGGAGACTCTATTTGTGTGCCTTGTTTGAAGCCCAAGGTTGTGGCTAACTGCTGAGGATAACTGAGTTTTTTAAGACTATGGATGACTCTATTTTGTGTGCCTTGTACGAAGCCCAAGGTTGTGGCTGACTCTTACTGAGGATGGTTATTAATTTGCCTTGTGTTCAGCCCAAGGTTGTGGCTACTCTAGCTAGGGGAAATATTATTTTCTGCCTTGTACAAAGCCCAAGGTTGTGACGGACTTTTAAAGAAACTGAGTATGGAAGACTCTATGGGGGAAAGATCCTTGAGATTAGGAATCTTTGACACAGGGAAATATGGTTTATCTTCCTTGTACAAAGCTCAAGGTTGTGGCTACAAATGAAAGACTCACTGGGGGAGTTTTATTCTGCTAGAGGTTCTAACAAACTAATTTATTATTATGTTTTTTTGGAAGCTAACCCTTTCCAGGGATTTTGATTTTTTGGGGAAATTGACTATTAAAAGACTGAATTTTTATCATGTTTTTGGAGGCTGACCCTTTCCAGGGGTTTTGACTTTTTTGGGGAAACTATCTCTTAAGAGAAATGAATCTTTGGTTTTGAAGGAGTGATTTTGGAGGCTGACCCTTTCTAGGGATTTTTATTGAAATGAAAGAATGTGTGGAGGCTAACCCTTTCCAGGGTTTTTATTAAAATGAAGGAATGTGTGGAGGCTAACCCTTTCTAGGGGTTTTTATTAAAATGAATGAATGTGTGGAGGGTAACCCTTTCCAGGGGTTTTATTAAAATGAATGGTAGAAAGATTATCTAGTGGAGACTTCTTGTTTTAAAGCCCAAGATTAAGGCTGACACTGAGTGAGGATAAACAAAACATGGATCCTAGACTCTGCTAAGGAAGATTGATGAAGATAAGGGTGACAGAGATTGTCCATGTCTCTCATTCCAAAAGGTGTGCTCAATTTGAAATTGAGACAAACTTAGCTTGTTTAAAGTCTGGTTTAAAGAATGGAAGAAACTCACCAGGATAGGCTAAAAGGTAACTAAAGACCTGTTCCTATGTTTATAAGAAACCTGATGGGTCCTTGTATACAAGCTCAAGAGGAAGCTGGAAATGCTTTTAAGAAGCCTGTGGGTCCTTGCACAAAGCCCAAGAGGAGGCTAATCGAGGGTCCTTGTTATAGCACAAGAGAAAGCTATGTGGTTTTGAACTTATTTTGGCTTTAAGAAAATGGGTAAGAGGTTTCACCGGGAATAATTCCTCTTTGGGTGGATGTGCCCTATTTTTTTTGTTCTAAGGTTTTTTCCAAGATGTTTCACCGGGAATAATTCATCTTGGGGGTTTGAACTACAGATCTCTAATTAGGAAAGAGCCTTCACCGGGAAGACATTCTCAATCCTAGGTCATATTCCCATAATATATATAGTTTAACTGTCCTAGGGTTTATACTCAAACGTAGTTCTAATATATAAACAGATCTATATTTGACAGTAATTTAAACAAAGACTGTAAATTGAAAGCTTGTAAAGCCTAACCTGGATGGAGTGGAGGCCTTTGAAGAAGTATGTACAAAGTCTTACCAGCAATTTTTGTTGCTTTGTTGATAACAGTTGTATATTTATTATAAACAGTTTAAAGGTTTTTGAAAAACAGAAGAAGTGAAGATGGACAAAGGTCACATAGGTATCTGAAGAGTTTCACCGGGAATAATGCCCTTCAAATACCAGAAGAATATTTTGAAAATAGAAAGAAGATTTTGTAAATACAGTTTTTGAAAACAAACTATGAAAAGAAAGAAGGTGTTGGGTCTTAAACTCTATTAGAGGCCCAATGAAAATGATTTACTGTTTATGAAAACAATTGAACAATGATTGAAATGATATAAGGTTTTGTTGTTTGAAAACCTTAATCATCCGTTTAATCGGAGACTGAAAACAGTTTTGAACATTGACAAAAGTCAACTTAATTAAGGCAAAGATGAAATCTATACCTAATTAAGACCTAAATAATTAGGGTTTTATCATAAAATTATTCACAAAATAATTAGGTTAAAACAAAATGAAAATATATATTTTCAAAGTATTTAAGAAAACACTTAAAACATACTATTTTAAACCTAATAAAAATATATGAAATAAATAATATTTTTATGATTTTTTTGATTATTCACAAAATAGATATATTAAATAACAAGTGTGTGAAAAATGAGGTGAAAATGGATTTATTTGATAGGTTAAATAATTGTGTGAAGTTTGTGAATAAAACAAAGAAAAATAGTGGTAAAAAATTGGGTTTGTCTCCTCCAAGGTTTGAACACACGCCCTCTAAGTCACCAGCTCAAAATAACACCACTGAGCCAACGCGCGCTTAGTGATTATAACACACACCCATTTGGTTATGTTTCAAAACAAGTGATAAATCATTGAAAAATAAAAGAATCAAAAAGTCTGGGGCGAGGGGGATTCGAACCCCAGACTCGAGGCATGAGGAGACTAAGAGCGCATGTGAGGCCACTGGGGCAAGTTATTCATTCGTTTAGGAAATGCCTACCATTGAAAATAAAATAAACTTTGCCCAGAGATTTGAAATTTGCGCGCCATAGCCATGGTCGTCTTCTTCCTCAAGCTCTCAAATTTTGAATTTGCGAACTTGCTCATTTCTCAACCAAACAGGGTGATGTAAACATGGATTTCACTCTAAATTTCCTCACGAACTCAAATATGTAACTAACACAGATTTATATTAACTACATCTAACAAATTTACTAAAAAAACGTGAAGAACCCTAAAATTCGAAAATCAAATTAAATGGCTATACTGAAGGATAAATGAATGATGATAGAGGGTTTTTAATCCTCTTATGATGCTGAATGAAATGGTGTTGAGTTTTAACCAAAAAGGTACACGAATTAAAGAGGTGGAGTTGAGAAACTTACCTCTGAAAATGGAGGTTGTGAGGATGATAGAGAACACCTGGGCTTGTATGAGTGATCCTAAAAGCTTCCTTGGGACTCAGTGATGCTAACTGAATGCTTATTGTGACTTCAATCCTTCTGAATTGCTCTACCCGACACCTTTGATTTGAGCTTCAAGTGGACATGGAGGGTGATGAATCTTGAGTTACAGATGAGCTGCAGCCATCGGAACAGCTTCACTATGACCTAAGGAATGTGTCTGGATGCTTGGCTTTGTTGGAAACCTTCTGAATTGCTCTATGGACCTCCAACTGCAACAGCTCCAAAGTGAGAGCAACAATGGTGTTCTTCCACCTACATAAGTGATCCAGGTGCTTGGATCACCTCAAATGAGCCCCCTTGAGATGTTAGAATTCTTACTTTCCAAAGAGAAGCTCTGGTTTGAAGAAAACGATTCTTCTTGCCAAAGAACTTTGAAAAACCATAAGCATGAGAAGAGAAAGAGAAAGCAAGGAATATGGTTGCTTTGGTGTGTTTTCTGAATGAGAAAGAGCCCTCTATTTATAGGCAAATGGTTCAGTACTGATTCAGAGAGTGAGCTTGCTTAATGAGGTTGATTTGGTTTCTTGGCTATGAAGGAATTTCAAAAATATCCAAAATGCAATGATGAGTTTTTTGATTCCATTTGATCAATCCCCTAGCCCTCGATTTTGCTTGATCTTAGGGGACAATTATGAGACAGAAATGAGCTCTAATTGGTTGGTGAGAAGATTCCTTGGGTGATTCATCAATTTGCCATAAATTCCCAAATGTAATTATTACATAATCACATGTTCTTGTTTTGGGAATCTTCCTCAATTCTTATGCTATGGTGAAAATGAATGCATGGCATGTTTTCAGATGTGTTATGGGTCGTGTAGCATCCATAAGTGAGGTCATGTGCACAAAATTTCAAAGTTCCAAAATGGGGCATGACCTATAATTTCACTTCATGAGGCCAACTTAGAACAAGCATAACTCCTAGCTCAAAATGAATTTGGAGAAGGTTAAGCACAATTTGGAAAGCCCTAAACATCTACTTCAAATCATTAGTTTATGGTTTCTTCAGAATCATTTGGGAAAATTGTGAAAAATGAGCCCAAAGTTGGATGAAAACTAGGTTAAAAACACTTAGAAAAATTTCTAAGTTTTCATGACCTAAAGCTTCAAAATTCCAAATCTCTTAAATGGTTGATATTTTGAAAAAAGTTCCTATGTAAGATGTTGTTTTATTTTGCAAGATCTACAACTTTCATGTTGGAAGTTTTTTGAGTTGTGTAGGTGAAATTTTGAGTTCCCACAATGCCCTCAAAAACCCTAATTCCCAACTTTTTGCTCCTTGGTGAATCTCTTTGAATTTCTTTGGTCAAATGACTTTAATAACCCTATATTGATGATATTGATCTTTAAAAGTCATGGTTTGACCAAAAACCTTAAAAGTCAAGGGTGATCCTATCCAGTTGACTTTTTCTGATAAAGTGAGATTTTGGACTTTTGTGTGGAATCAAGCTCTTCTCCTCAAATGGGTGATGTAAATGGATTATGTTGAGTTAGTAGAAGTCCTTGAACCATGTCTTGAGTTTTGGATCCATGTCCTGATTAAAAGTCAACCATCCAGGTGAATTAGGTCAAAAACCCTATTTGTCGACCAGATGAAATTGATGACTGTGGATCTTGGATTGGAGTGTAATGCCCAATGGATGTTGTCATATGAGCTATTTGAAGATGATTGATGCCTTTGAGTGATGCCCTGGAGTTTTCTAGGGTTTCCCAAATGTGATCCTTGATTTTAGTCCTTGATGGGGGCTCAAAACCCTAGACTGGGTATCAGATGAACAAGTGACTGCTCTGAGTATCTATTTTGTCTTTGATGAAAAGTCTAAAAGATATGACATCTCAGGGGGTCAAAAATTAGGGTATGACAGGTATCCTCGGAATCGAGGGACTTGACTATTATTTAATATAATTAGAGGCAACCGAATCATAAGGCAACAATCAACAAAGGCAACAAGAGGAATTACCCTAAAGGTGTGTGGGTGAAAAAATCACGTGATTAAGTTCAATTATTTATCTTGTAATTAGTTATCCTAATTCAGTTCAAGGCTTGCACTCCCTAAGATTACTAACCACGCAGTTTAAAATTGCAGAAATTAAAGGCAGAAAAATATAAAGTCCTACGTTATTACAATAAACACCTGCGGGGAAGGGGAAATAAAAGGCAGAAAATAAGAGGGACCAATAGTCAATGAATTTGAAATGCACTAACCGTTTCTCTTCTTTATGCCTAATTTTCAGGGTTAACCAGATTGATTAAAGCTCAAACTTTGTGGTAACCCTAAACTTATCATCTATTTAATTATTTCTTTTTCTGGTTTGCCTACAAACCCTTTGCCTTATTATGTAACTGCTCCGAGGTTGTAATAGTAATTAGGGTTTAATTTTGCTGCTTTATTTTCTGATTAACTGCGTGGTTAGTAATTTAGGGCGTGAAAACCTCGAATTGAATTTAGAATAATTAATTACAAGATAAGTATCTGAATTGAATCACGTGATTGTGCACCCACACACCTTTAAAGGTAACGCCTCTAGTTGCCTGTTGCCTTGTTATTTGCTGCCTTGTTTATTACAGAATAGTCAAGTCCCTCGGATACGAGGAAGCCTCAACAAATGTTGCCCTCAGTTCATTCTCATCACTAAAGATCATAAGTCTCTTCGATGTTGCCTTCGGTTATATGATCTCGTCCCTCGAAGTTGCCTACGATATGATGTGATAGTCCATTTCGATTGCCGAGGCGTCCTCATTGGTTGCTTAAAATGACTATTTCGTCCTTCCCTTAGACTACCTGCCCTCTTCATGGCAGGGAATGTCTTATTGCAAACGATAATTTCGACGACCCTTCTGTTAGAACAAGATTTGTTATGATCAATATTCTTAGTTTTGATGATAACAAGGATATGGATTTTGTATGAGATAATGTGGTACTCTAATACTATGCAAGGTCAGAAAACAAGAAAACAAGAAGATGCTCTGCACCAAGCTGTTTGACTCTGATGATATTCAAACATTGTATACACAAACATCAGATCAGAAGCAAGTACTAAATGCCAGGCTACGCTGACTGACAAAAGGAACGTTAGTGTTAGACGCTGGCCTGAGGATCTAGAGGGGGGGGGGTGAATAGATCTCACGCAGTTTTTCCGAAATTATTACGAACTAGAGCGAAAGCGGTTCTGAATCGACTTGCGTCTATTCCGGACCGCTATTGCAAGGGTCGTATATGTTACAAAACCACAAGATAATTGAGATTAACGATGAAGAGATATGTTATCGGATCAATACGTTTCACAACTGAAAATCAATTAACTTTTAGATTGACAAACTTTGATTTGCAATGCAGTAATAATGGAATAAGCAAAAAGACAAACACTTGGTGATAATGTCAAATTGATGATGATTCAAGATGTGGTGAATTGTGATGTTTATGCAGAACTTTAATTCACAATTTTAACACTTGAATCGTTAATCAATTTTGCAATTATAACCAATTATGAACAGAATGTAAATGAAAAGGTAAAAGCAACAAGAACACGATATTTGTTTAGGCAGTTCGTCGATCGTCCTCGCTACGACTACGTCTGCCCCCAATTCCAAATTGAAATTGGGAAATCTTTCATTAATGTTGAAAGCAGTTTATACAAAGAAGATAACAAAGCGATAGCCGATAAACCACTTATGTCGATCCTTTGAATCTTCTTCCCCCTTAATCTTGAACAAGATCAAGGTGATCCAAGAGTTTCACTTTGATTCCTTTCTGCAGTGTCTTGAATTGCTTGAACCCTTGTTCCTCAATCGTCACACTCAGCCGAATCCTCAATGAAAACCTCTTGATAAAAACCCCCAAGAACCACCTATCGTGGAGGACAAAACCCGCAGATTTTATTCACCAAAAACCCCACAAATCTTCACCCACTAGGAATCTTCAATTCCGTTCCATGGACGTTATCGAACTCATCACTAACCCTCAACGCAAGAATGATTATGTGTAATTGTGTTGGAGATGATGAAGAACGAAGATGAGAAGCCTTTGTGTATCTTTCATTCGTTGGTGTTTATGAATAATTAACATGGAATGATATATATAGTTGCTGGTATGTTGGAGCAGAGAAAACACATAATTTGGGAAGTTTTCAGCAGATAGGTTGACATACTTTAGTGCTTAGGTCGACCTAACAGAAGCAGAGTTGAAATTGTCCCATTTAGGTTGACCTGATAGGTTGGCCTAAAATCTGTTAGGTTGACCTGCTGAAGGTTTAGGTCGACCTAAAGTCAGTTAGGTTGACCTGTTGAAGGTTTAGGTCGACCTAAAGTCAGTTGTTTCAAGTTAGGTCGACCTGTTGAAGGTTTAGGTCGACCTAAAGTCAGTTGAAATGCGTTTTTGTGACTTTTCTTCAGTTTAGGTTGACCTAGGAGTGTGGGTAGGTCGACCTAACAGTGACATGTGTAAATCTCTTCAGTTTAGGTCGACCTGGGAGTGTGGGTAGGTCGACCTAACAGTGACCCTGTCAGTTTTGCTGAGTTTGCTCTAGTTTTGAGTCGACCTAGGGCTTTGCTTGGTCGACCTAACAGATGCAATACCATTTTCTGAGTGATTTGAGCTTCATAATCTTCCATTGTCTTGAGTCATTCATTTATGCTTTTGTATTTGGTTGCTTGTGATGTTTTCCATGAATCAAAAACTCATTTGTGAGTGTATGCTTGTTCTTACAAACTCCCCCTTTTTGATGATGGCAAACATTTGATTGAATGACAAAAGCTCCCCCGGTCTTGTATGCGTAAGCTCCCCCGTACTAAGCTCCCCCGTACTCTCAACTCGTCTCCCCCTTTGACAACATCAAAAGAAACCAGGAGAATAGTAGAAGAGAATAACAGAATAATCTAAACAAAACAATGTCTTACATAACACAATAGTAAAGAAATAAAGCTTAATATTCAAACATATTTAACGGTACAAACTAAGCTTAAGTTCAAGTAATAAAAGACATAATAACACGACAGAATAGAGATGCCATGCAATGAAATGAACTAATACAATGCTCGCTAACGTTTGCCCAAACATGTTAGATGTCTGCTTATTCTACTATTTTTATGTCCAAACATGATATATTATGAGTAATGATGAACAACATATACATGTAAATGAGATAGGTTGAGAAGCATATAAGAAGTCACTATAAACATGTTAATTGATAGAATATTATAGCATCAATGATATTTTTGGAAGTGAACAACAAACATGTTACCACTTTCTCAATTATAGGTATCTCGTCATCATTTCGTAGAATGAAGCATATTCCTCTAGTCAATGTGGAATGATACTTGATGTGATGATGAACTACCTTCATACTGAGAGAGATGTTAGCTTGAGCATAATCAATATATATATATATATATAAAGTAAAGGAATAAAATTAAGAAAACAAACGCATTTAGCTCAAATTAGAGATATCTAATATCCCTAATTCCCTATGAATGTTGAAGAACTGCTCCGTTGCAGGAGGTTTGGTGAAGATGTCAGCTAGTTGCTTCTTGCTCTTCAAGTTTATGGCACTTGTGTTGTCGCACATGATAGGTATACGATCAAGCTTAATACCAAAGTCAAGAAGTTGTTGCTTGAGCCATAATATCTGCGTACAGCAGCTTCCGGTAGCTACATATTCTGCCTCAGCAGTAGATAATGCAACCGATACTTGTTTCTTGCTATGCCAACTTATCAATTAATTTGAGAATAGATGACATGTTCCACTGGTGCTCTTTCTATTGGATTTGCAGCCAGCAAAATCTGAGTCGGAGAATCCTACCAAATAACACTCATTTCCCTTCGGATACCATAGGCCATATGTAGTAGTTCCACGTAAGTATCGCAGAATTCTTTTGACAGCTTTTAAGTGAGATTCTTTTGGACAAGATTGATATCTTGCACACATACACACACTAAACATAATGTCTGGTCTTGAGGAAGTAAGATACAATAGTGAACCTATCATACCTCGGTACAATTTCACGTCAACCTCTTTACCTTTCTCATCTTTGTCTAGGTTAGTATTTGTTGCCAAAGGTGTGTCAATTTCCTTCGCTTCACTCATTCCAAATCTTTTGAGCAGCTCCGTACAGTATTTAGTTTGACTCACAAACGTTCCATGACTGAGTTGCTTTATTTGTAGTCCAAGGAAGAAATTTAGCTCACCCATGAGACTCATCTCAAATTCACTCTGCATAAGCTTAGAAAAATCTTTGACAAGTTTTGCATTAGTCGACCCAAATATAATATCATCTACATAAACTTGGATTAAGAGAACATCTTTATCTTTTCTTTTAATAAAGAAAGTGGTGTCAACTTTACCCCTAAAGAACCCCTGACTAAGAAGAAATTTGCTCAAACGTTCGTACCAATCCCGAGGGGCTTGTTTAAGACCGTATAGAGCACGTTTCAGCTTATAAACATGAGTTGGATACATGTAATTCTCAAAGCCGGGTGGCTGAGCAACATAGACTTCTTCATTTATATAGCCATTTAGAAAGGCACTTTTAACATCCATTTGGAATAGTTTGAAGTTTTTAGAACACGCATAAGCAAGTAAGAGACGAATAGCTTCGAGACGTGCTACAGGAGCGTATGTCTCTTCATAATCAATACCTTCCTCTTGATTATAACCTTGGGCAACTAATCAAGCTTTGTTTCTAGTAATAACGCCGTTTTCATCAAGTTTATTACGAAAAAACCCATCTAGTGCCTATTACTTGATGATCTCCCGGATGAGGGACTAAGTCCCAAACATCATTCCGTTTAAATTGGTTTAATTCTTCTTGCATGGCCATTAGCCAATGCTCATCAAGTAATGCATCCTTAGCGTTTTTCGGCTCAACTTGTGAAACAAAAGCAAAATGATGACAGAAGTTACTTATCTTTGAGCGTGTTGTAACGCCCCTTGAAATGTCTCCTATTATATTGTCAATTGGATGGTCTTTCACATTTGTCCAGGCCTTAGGAAGTTCTTCATTGTTTGAGATGCTTTCCTTTTCATTTTCATCATGAGACTCATCTTTCTCTTTCTCAGCATCTTTCTTTACAATACTTTCATTCTCGTCTTCCTTATCTTTGACAATGTCTTTAGTGGATGGACACTTCCTTTACCAAGTATGGCTCCCCGATTGTTATCTCCATAGGTGACATACCCCTTTTTCTTTGCTTGAAACTCAACGAAAAGAGATAGGTCTCCCGTCATGTGTCTTGAACATCCGCTATCAAGAAACCACAACCTTTCCGCGATGTCAAGACACTTTTCCTGCAAAATTAATTTAGAATGGATGGTCCCCAATCTTCATTGGGTCCTAGGTGGTGAGTACAGAAGTTGTTGCACTTAGGCAACCATTGAAATACTCCTTTAGGAACTAAAGTTCTCCTAAATTTGCATTTTTCAATGGTATGTCCCTTTTTGCAACAATAATGACAGGTAATATGATGAGAATATACCGTTTTACCGGTTGATGCTTTAGGTACGAAGGTGTATTTGCTATATGGCGGAGTATAAGATCTCTTGAATTTGTTTGGATCAACCGCAAAGGTCACTTTTTGTTATAGAGCCTTGTCTAATTTGGCTTTTAGATTTCTCACTTCTTTTTGCCAAATGTGACATGTCTCACAACCAAACCATGATGTAGGATCGATATCAACTTTATCCTTTTGAATGTCTAGCATAGATTGTTTTAAAGCTTCCATGTCCTTTTCGGTCTTCTCAACTTTTGATTCAAGGTATGAAAAAATTTTCTTATTTGAGGCCAAAAGTTTGAAAGCTTCAATTGCATCTCTATGTAGTTTTTCAAAAGCTAATTTCAATTGAGCATGAGATACCTTATCTACAAGTTCAGGTTTAAGATGACTTACAGCTTTCTTTCTCTTGTATTGATGAGCCATAAAGCATAAGTTTGCTAATTCTTCTTCATCGCTTGATGAGCTTTCACTAGATGAATCACTTTCCCATGCTATGTAGGCTCTTTTAGATTTGTTATGACTTTTGCTTTGGTTCCTCTCTTTTTCCTTCTCAAGGTATGGACAATCCGGTTTGTAGTGACCGGGTTTCCCACAATTAAAGCAAGGCCCTTTGATTTTTCCCTTGTTGTTGTCATCTTGTTTGAACTTGTTTGATTGCTTTCTATAGTTGATCAAGCCTTTGTCAGAATGCTTTGCTCCATTTTTCTTTAGATATTTGTTGTATCTTCGCACAAACAGTCCCATTTCCTCATCATCGGAGTCTTCGTCATCACTTGTATCACTATCCTCTAGCTCTTGTCTTGAGGTCTTAGAGCTTGAAGCTTTTAGAGCTATTGACTTCTTCTCTACCTCTTTCTCCATGTTCTTTTCTTTCTTTGCCCTTTCCTCATGCATGTCAAGGCACTTAAGATGTTGTTCATGTTCCTCTAGTTTACCAAAGAGAGTGGTAATGTCTAAAGTGTTTAGATCATTTGCTTCCTTTATTGCTGTAACCTTGGGTTGCCATTCCCTGTTCAAACATCTTAAGATTTTGTTAGTAGCAACTGTATTGGAAACAGGTCTATCAAGAGAATTTAACCGATTTTTCAGGTGAACGAATCTCTTCTGCATGTTTTCGATGGATTCACCATCTTCCATGTGGAACAGTTCGAACTCTTGAGTTAACGTATTGATCCTAGCTAGTTTGACATCATCCGTTCCCTCGTGGGCAACTTGCAATGTGTCCCACATAGCTTTAGCGGATCTACAATGGGAAACACGATAGTATTCATCAACTCCTAGAGCTGAGATTAGAATGTTTCTCGCTTTCCAATCGCATGCATATCTCTTTTCATCTTCAGCATCCCAAGTATTTTCTGGTTTTGGAACAACTGCACCAGCTGCATTTGTCATGGTGATCTGAAATGGACCATTGACAATAGCTGTCCAGATGTTCCTATCAATTGCATTGATATGGACACACATACAATCCTTCCAATAGCCGTAGTTTTCACCGTTGAAAACTGGAGCTCTATTATGAGCCCCTTTAGGTCCGGAAGCCATCTTTCCAATAAGTGTTTCACGTAGCACGGAATTAACCAAGCTCTTGATGCCACTTGTTAGACGCTGGCCTGAGGATCTAGAGGGGGGGTGAATAGATCTCACGCAGTTTTTCCGGAATTATTACGAACTAGAGCGAAAGCGGTTCTGAATCGACTTGCGTCTATTCCGGACCGCTATTGCAAGGGTCGTATATGTTACAAAACCACAAGATAATTGAGATTAACGATGAAGAGATATGTTATCGGATCAATACGTTTCACAACTGAAAATCAATTAACTTCTAGATTGACAAACTTTGATTTGCAATGCAGTAATAATGGAATAAGCAAAAAGACAAACACTTGGTGATAATGTTCAAATTGATGATGATTCAAGATGTGGTGAATTGTGATGTTTATGCAGAACTTTAATTCACAATTTTAACACTTGAATCGTTAATCAATTTTGCAATTATAACCAATTATGAACAGAATGTAAATGAAAAGGTAAAAGCGACAAGAACACGATATTTGTTTAGGCAGTTCGTCGATCGTCCTCGCTATGACTACGTCTGCCCCCAATTCCAAATTGAAATTGGGAAATCTTTCATTAATGTTGAAAGCAGTTTATACAAAGAAGATAACAAAGCGATAAACGATAAACCACTTATGTCGATCCTTTGAATCTTCTTCCCCCTTAATCTTGAACAAGATCAAGGTGATCCAAGAGTTTCACTTTGATTCCTTTCTGCAGTGTCTTGAATTGCTTGAACCCTTGTTCCTCAATCGTCACACTCAGCCGAATCCTCAATGAAAACCTTTTGATAAAAACCCCCAAGAACCACGTGTCGTGGAGGACAAAACCCGCAGATTTTATTCACCAAAAACCCCACAAATCTTCACCCACTAGGAATCTTCAATTCCGTTCCATGGACGTTATCGAACTCATCACTAATCCTCAACGCAAGAATGATTATGTGTAATTGTGTTGGAGATGATGAAGAACGAAGATGAGAAGCCTTTGTGTATCTTTCAGTCGTTGGTGTTTATGAATAATTAACATGGAATGATATATATAGTTGCTGGTATGTTGGAGCAGAGAAAACACATAATTTGGGAAGTTTTCAGCAGATAGGTTGACCTACTTTAGTGCTTAGGTCGACCTAACAAAAGCAGAGTTGAAATTGTCCCATTTAGGTTGACCTGTTAGGTTGGCCTAAAATCTGTTAGGTTGACCTGCTGAAGGTTTAGGTCGACCTAAAGTCAGTTAGGTTGACCTGTTGAAGGTTTAGGTCGACCTAAAGTCAGTTGTTTCCAGTTAGGTCGACCTGTTGAAGGTTTAGGTCGACCTAAAGTCAGTTGAAATGCGTTTTTGTGACTTTTCTTCAGTTTAGGTCGACCTAGGAGTGTGGGTAGGTCGACCTAACAGTGACATGTGTAAATCTCTTCAGTTTAGGTCGACCTGGGAGTGTGGGTAGGTCGACCTAACAATGACCCTGTCAGTTTTGCTGAGTTTGCTCTAGTTTTGAGTCGACCTAGGGCTTTGCCTGGTCGACCTAACAGATGCAATACCATTTTCTGAGTGATTTGAGCTTCATAATCTTCCATTGTCTTGAGTCATTCATTTATGCTTTTGTATTTGGTTGCTTGTGATGTTTGCCATGAATAAAAAACTCATTTGTGAGTGTATGCTTGTTCTTACAGTTAGAAGCTATTAAAGGCAACGTCAGTAGACACATCGGAAACAAGGCTCGAGGTAGTTGACAAAAGAGTGAAGCATTAAATGCAATGCTGTACGGATTACGCAAAGCATTAAATGCTCCCAACGATCATCTTCTCTAGTGCCTATTTATATGAAGTTCTGATGATAAGCTCATTACGATACTTGTGCATAATACAGAAACGCTGTCAAATTCAAAAGCTCTCAAACTTCATCATCAAGCTCACTACATTGCTGTTGTAATATATTAGTGAGATTAAGCTTAAACTTTAAGAGAAATATCACAGTTGTGATTATAGCTTTTCAGAAGCATTGTAATACTCTTAGAATTTGTTTACATTAATTTGTAAAGGACTAGAGTGATCAGGGTGTTGATCAGTATACTCTAGAAAGTCTTAGAAGTTGTCTAAGCAGATTGTTCCTAGAGTGATCAGGTTGTGATCAGGATACTCTAGAAGACTTATAGAGTCTCTAAGTGGAAAACCATTGTAATCAAGTGTGATTAGTGGATTAAATCCTCAGGTGAGGTAAATCACTCCAAGGGGGTGGACTGGAGTAGTTTAGTTAACAACGAACCAGGATAAAAATCATTGTGCAAAGTGTTTTTATCTCACAAGTTTTAAAGCTACACTTATTCAAACCCCCCCTTTCTAAGTGTTTTTCTATCCTTCAATTGGCATCAGAGCGCCGGTTCTAAGGTGCAAGCACTTAACCGTGTTTAGAAAAGATTCAGGAAGAGAAAAACGCTTCAGTAAAAGATGGCTGGTGAAATTCCAACAACTACATCTACATCTGGCTCTGCTGAGCAATACAATGGAAATGGTAACAATGGTTATACTAGACCACCAGTGTTTGATGGTGAAAACTTTGAATACTGGAAAGATAAACTGGAAAGTTACTTCCTTGGTCTAGATTGTGACTTATGGGATCTTCTGGTGGATGGTTACAAACATCCAGTGAATGCTACTGGCGTAAGGCTTACAAGACAAGAAATGAATGATGATCAAAAGAAGCTTTTCAAAAATCATCATAAATGTAGGACTGTTTTGCTGAATGCTATCTCTCATGCTGAGTATGAGAAGATATCTAACAGGGAAACTGCCCATGATATATATGAGTCATTGAAAATGACCCATGAAGGAAATGCTCAAGTCAAGGAGACCAAAGCTCTAGCTCTAATCCAGAAATATGAAGCATTCAAGATGGAGGATGATGAAGATATTGAGAAGATGTTCTCAAGATTTCAAACGCTAACTGCTGGATTGAGAGTTCTAGATAAAGGCTACACCAAGGCTGATCATGTAAAGAAGGTCATCAGAAGCTTACCCAGAAGATGGGGTCCAATGGTGACTGCATTCAAGATTGCAAAGAATCTAAATGAGGTTTCTTTGGAAGAGCTAATCAGTGCCTTAAGAAGCCATGAAATAGAGCAGGATGCAAACGAGCCCCAAAAGAAAGGTAAGTCTATTGCATTAAAATCTAATTTTAAAAAATGCACTAACGCTTTTCAGGCAGAAGAAGTAGATTCTGAGGAATCAGAATCAGAAGAAGAAGATGAACTGTCCATGATCTCCAGAAGGGTAAACCAACTATGGAAGAGCAAGCAAACGAAGTTCAAGAGCTTCAGAGGTTCAAAGAAATTTGAACGAGGATAATCTTTTGGTGGTAGAAGATCTGACAAGAAGAAAGTTGTCTGCTATGAGTGCAATGAGCCTGGACACTTCAAGAATGAATGTCCAAAACTTCAGAAGGAGAATCCCAAGAAGAAGTTTCATAAGAAGAAAGGTCTTATGGCAACATGGGATGATTCTGAATCAGAATCAGAATCAAACTCTGAAGGAGAGCAAGCCAACTTTGCACTGATGGCCACAGTGGATGATGGATTAGAATCTACATCAGAATCAGATTCTGAAGAGGTATTTTCTAAACTATCTACAGATGAGTTAGTTTCCAGCTTGACTGAACTTCTGGAACTCAAGGCTCACCTTAGTATCAAATACAAAAAGCTGAAAAAGCAATTTGAATTTGAAACTAAGAAGTTGGAATTGGAGAATTCTGAACTGAAGGAAAAAGTTTTAAATCTATCCAAAAATAGTGGATCTCCTTCTGAATCAGAAAAATCCATTCATAGTCTAAATCATATTCTGAAAGAATATGACTCGAGCTTCAGAAAGTTCTTATCTAGAAGTATTGGTAGAAGTCGTCTTGCTTCTATGATATATGGTGTTTCTAGAAACAAAAGGTTTGGTTTTGGCTATGAGGGTGATACCTCACAAAAATTTGAACCTGTTGATGATATGAAAATCACATACAAGCCTTTGTATGATCAGTTCAAATATGGCCATGCACATGATATTAGGCTCTCTTCACATGCACAGAGTTTTAAGACTGTACACACCAAGAAGCATGTGACACAACCTATGAAATATCATGCTGTCAAACCTAACGAATATCATGTTGTTCCTCCTGTTAACTATTATGCTAAACCCAAGTTCAATCAGAACTTGAGGAAAACTAACAAGAAAGGACCCAAGAAATTGTAGGTACCTAAGGAGAAGATAATTTCTGTTGCAGATATCCTTAGCTGCAAAGAGGACAAAGCACAAAATGTCATGGTACCTGGACTCTGCGTGCTCGCGACACATGACGAGAAAAAGGTATACATTCCAAGACCTGGTGCTTAAATTTGGTGGAGAAGTCAAGTTTGGAAGAGATCAGAAGGGCAAGATCATTGGCTCTGGAACCATAAGTTTTGGTAACTCTCCTTCCATAACTAATGTACTTCTTGTAGAAGGATTAACACATAACTTATTGTCCATAAGTCAATTAAGTGACAATGGTTATGATATAATCTTCAATCAAAAGTCTTGCAAGGCTGTAAGTCAGAAGGATGGCTCAATCCTATTTACAGGCAAGAGAAAGAACAACATCTATAAGATTGATCTTTCAGATCTTGAGAAGCAGAAGGTGACTTGCCTTATGTCTGTTTCTGAAGAGCAATGGGTCTGGCACAGAAGATTAGGACATGCTAGTTTGAGAAAGATTTCTCAGATTAACAAACTAAATCTGGTCAGAGGACTCCCAAATCTGAAATATAAATCAGATGCTCTTTGTGAAGCATGTCAGAAGGGCAAGTTCTCCAAACCTGCATTCAAATATAAGAATGTTGTCTCTTCCTCAAGGCCGTTAGAACTTCTGCATATTGATCTGTTTGGACCAGTCAAAACAGCATCTATCAGAGGGAAGAAATATGGATTAGTCATTGTAGATGATTATAGCCGCTGGACATGGGTAAAGTTCTTAAAACAAAAGGATGAGTCTCATTCAGTGTTCTTTGAAGGAGTGCAAAATCATAAAGGTCAGAAGTGATCATGGGGAAAATTTGAGAACAGATTCTTTGAGGAGTTCTTCAAAGAAAATGGTATTGCCCATGATTTTTCTTGCCCTAGAACTCCACAGCAAAATGGAGTTGTAGAGCGAAAGAATAGGACTCTGCAAGAAATGGCCAGAACTATGATCAATGAGACCAATATGGCTAAGCACTTCTGGGCAGAAGCAATAAACACTGTGTGTTATATTTAGAATAGAATCTCTATAAGACCTATTCTAAATAAGACTCCTTATGAATTGTGGAAGAACAGAAAGCCCAACATTTCATATTTTCATCCTTTTGGATGTGTGTGTTTTATTCTGAATACTAAAGATCATCTTGGTAAGTTTGATTCTAAGGCACAAAAATGTTTTCTTCTTGGATATTCTGAACTCTCCAAAGGCTACAGAGTATACAATACCGAAACATTGGTTGTAGAAGAATCAATCAATATCAGGTTTGATGATAAGCTTGGTCTTGAAAAACCAAAGCAGTTTGAGAATTTTGCAGATATTAATAATGACATATTAGAAGATGTAGAACCAAGAAGCAAAGCTCCAGAAGCTGAAAGTCTCAGAAGCAATGTTGCTGCGTCTTTAGAGAATCTCGGGATTTCTGAAGAGCCAACGGTCAGAAGATCATCTAGACTTTCATCAACTCACTCAGAAGATGTGATCCTTGAAAAGAAAGATGATCATATCAGAACTAGATCATTTCTAAAGAATGACAATCAGACGGAGTGATCAGAAGCAGAAGGTGTAAAGTTTATTCAGAACAATACAGCTGTCTTCAGTTAGTTTCTGATGGTGAACACGTGTCTGTACGGTTAGTAAAAAGCGTGAAGAATCTGATGGGACGCCGTCCTAGGTAACTGTGTTAAATCATTTCATTTACCACGTTCTCTCACCTAACGTCACTCATCATTTAATGCAATTGATTTCTTTTGATTCTGTAACTATTCATTCTCAAAATTTTATTGCATTCTTTTTCAAATTCGTCTCTATATATACATTTCAAATCACATAGTTTATCTTTTTCGCTCCCATTCTCTCTTTCTTCTTGCATGCACTTTTGCAATCTTTTCAGTCTCTTCTCTAACCCTAAGCGCAAACCAAGAAATTGTTCTTCTAATTTCTGTTCTGATTCAATGGCTGCCTCATCATCTCACAATGTTGGCTCATCTGTTCCTCTTCATCTTCAAGAAGAAGAAAATCATCAAATCACTCCGGTTGTTGCCTGCTCCATTCCTAAGAAGGACTTGGAAGTTATTTGTGAACTTATGGTAGATTTTGACAGCATCGAAGAGCATGAATTTCATCTTAAAGAAGACATCATCTTTCAAGGATGGACTTCACTATTTGCTGAGTTCTATGGACCGGTCTACCCAGATCTTGTTAAGGAGTTTTGGGTGCATGTAGTTGTTGCCCCTAAATCCATCTTGTCTTTCGTCCATGGGAAGTTTGTAGTAGTGATCGAGAACATCCTAAGAATGATGTTTGATCTGAGAAACCCTGAGGGGGCTTTTGAAATTGATCAAAGGGCTGATTGGGAAGTTGTGTTATCTACTCTCTATACAGATGTAAATAAGACAAAGAATGTCAAGGACATGAGAGACCTCTACAAAATCTGGACCAAGATTCTTCTTGGGTGTTTCTATCACAGGAAAGGAACACATGCTGCTGACTTCGTCAACAATGAGCAGAAATACATTCTGTACTGCATTGCCACTAAGAAGAAGGTTGATTCTATCTACATAATCTTCAATCACATGTGGAATGCTGTGAGGGAATCCAGAAAAGCCTTCAGAGTAAAAAATTGTACTATTATTCCTTTTGGAAGAATCATTACAAACCTTCTGGTTCACTCCAAGGTTGTTGAGAATCTGGAAACTGAAGGTACTATCAAAGACCTTGCTGTCACCATTGGGAGTTGCTTGAATGCTCTCACTTTGAGGAAGATGAAGGTGATTGATACTATCATCAAAACCCCTCAGCCTCTTGCTGAACAAGAAGAAGAAGAGAACCTGTTCTAGCTGACTTTGAAACCTTCTTCAGAAGTGAGGTACCAGGAGTCAGAACTAGGTATCTGAAGTCACTGGAAGAAGATGAAGGAGTCAAAGGTCAAGAAAATGGTGCTCCTACTAAAGTAGGCCACAAGAAAACATCTAGGGCTGCTGCCTCAGAATATGTTTTAGAAGCTTCCCCTCAAGTTGCTGAAAAGAAGGTGTAATACGGTGAACTGACTTTATTATTGAAATGTCGCGGATAGCAAGAGTCGCCACCGACTTTTATTTTATCCAATTGGAAAGGCAAAAAGAACAGGAAAGACCTTTAAAAGATTTTGAGTTCGGGGGTAGGTTATACAAAGGGAAGGTGTAATGCACCCTTTGCATCCATGGTTATCCATGGGCTCTTAATTGCTTAGCTCACTTGTTTGTTTGAATTGTTTGAAAAGTGTCGTGTGTGGATAGTAAAAAGATTTCGTTAAGGACTTTAGCTTGTAAATAAGCGTAGCCTTGTTTCGAAGGTATTTGAAAGGAGGTGTGAAAAGTATTTGATTTTGATTTGAATGGAGCAAGCAATTAAGGACTACCTACCCTAAGTTTGTCTTTCGTGTTCTTTGAGTCTTTCAGGCGAAAGGATCTATCCATACCATGAGAGGGCAGGAAGCCTTTCAATTGGATGTGCGGGTCATCGGAGGGTCATCGAGAATATCGTTCGCCATAAGACTATCCCTACCATAAAGAGGGCAGGTAGTCTAAGGGAAGGATATAATAGTCATTAGGCAACAATAAGGATACCTTAGCAATCGACGAGATCATTTTGTTCGTAGGCAACTTGAAGGGACTATGATCTTTTATCGGAGGGACGTGGTGATTTTGAATCGAAGGTAGCAAGCTAAGGTATCCCTATATTCGAAGGGACTTGACTATTTGATTGAGAAGGCAACAGGCAACAAGAGGGGAAACCTTAGATGTGAGTGTGTGTAGCAATCACATGTTCAAATTCAGATATTTATCTTTGAGTTATGATTAGCTAGCGATTGATTGATTATCTTGTCACTCCCTATTTACTAACCACGCAGTTATTATATGTAGATAACAAAATAGCAGTTATAGTGTACGGAAAATAAAATGCAGAAAAATAAAGGCCCTAATTACTATTACATCAAAAAAATCGAATGAGCAACCTATACACCTTCTAGAATTTAAATAAAAGGAATTTAAATAATTAAACAAATGACATAATTAAATGAAAGCAAAATTAAAATTAAAATTAAAATTAAAATTAAAAAATACAAATAAAAATTAAAATTAAAGGCATGCGACAATCAATGGAGTTTGGAGATGAGAAAAGAGTCGTGTCGAAAAATGCATGGTTTAAAAAGCCTTATGGCTAAATGGCTAAAAACCTAAGGGTAAAAGCCTAAAACCTAACCTACAGTTTATGGACAACACCTACCAAACATGTGATTTAGGGTTAGCTATGGTTTGTGAAGTTAAATCACTCACTGGTTAGAAAATTAATTAAAATTAATCCTGATTAAATTAAATATATAACCCTAAATTGTTTAACCTAAAAATCTAATTAATTAATTAAATTCTTAAATTAAAATATTTTTAATTTCAACCTAAACTAATTACTAAATAAATTAAAATTATAATTCTAATTATCTAAGTTTATTATCTTAATTAATTAAATCTAATTACTAATTAGTTTAATATAAAATACATAATAAAAAAGACTATATTTAAATAAAAAACAATTGAATAAAAAACTAAAAAAAAGAAAAGAAACCTAGCTGCTGGTGGTGCGTGGATCTGGTGTGGTACTCCTACGTAGGTCCATGATGGGGCAGCGTTTCCATGATCCTTGGATTAGACTTGAAGAGAGATCAACGGCAGGCATGTGCGGTGTATCGTGGGAATCCGTTGATGATATGTACTGCATCTGGGAATACATGAAAACAAATAAGTGGTAAAATAAACAGAAGGACGCTGGGATCGAGCCCAGGTCCTCTTGCTTACCAACATGGACAGCTTTCCACCTGCGCTACGCTTTCAAGTTGTTTAATTTTCAAACCAAAAGCAAAAAATAGACAACAAGAATTCAATGGGGAATTTCAAACCAAAAAGCCGCCTGGGCCCACATTCCGTTTGACCGTCCAATCAAAAGGGAGAGAGGGTGCGAATTGTTTGACCAGCCACTCATGTAGCGTCACGCATGGTCCAAGGTCCTAGGTTACTATTCATTGTCTTCAACATTGGTACCTGCGGGTTTTGTTATGACTTTTGCTGCGGATCAGCTGCGATTTTGGCTAACATCACATTATCAAATTTCTGGATTTTGGAACCTGCAAAATATCAAGCATGAATACGAACAAGAGACCTTACTCCCCTAATTTGGACCTTCTGAATCCATTGGTGGTGTTCATTTAGTCTGAATCGGCCCATATGTATGAAAACGATGGAGAGCTTCACTTTGCCCTAACAATGGTGAACCAATTTCCAGTCACGAAAAACCTGCTATGATCATTCAGAGCTATTCTAATGGATCATGGGAAGCTATTAGAATTGTTAGTTTCGATTAAAACACCACACAAATTACGGTATTGATTCAAGAAATAAGATGCAAAATATGGTTCATGTATGGATCGATACAGTGTATTTTAGCCATGGTTTTGGATCCATACATGCCCTACAATACCTCAGGAATCAGTTTGAACGTCTGGAATTTCTTGAGAAAGGCTGCAAAGTGAACTTCGATTTTTACCTATAAATGTATTTTTTGGAATCCTATTTTCTTGGTCTGCTCTCCCCTCCCCTTGATGCTGAGTGACCTTATCTTTATATGGAGGAAATAATTAGGGTAAAACTATGGGCTTGGATCCTATATAATTGGAGAAGAAAATATTTAAGATGTTATTTCTTTCTTATTTTGGAAAATATGTCCTCTCAATTATTCCATACGAATTTCCTTGATATTAGCTCCAATATTCGCTCAAGATTTGATTAAGAAATAAAACAATACTTTTTTCTTATATATTTTATATCATTTATTTACTTTATTTAAGAATTTATATGAATAAATTCACAATAAAATAAAATAATAATAATAAAAATATAAATATAAAATAATGGCATCATGGGTCTTATAAAAGCTGGTGATTATGTTCAAAACCCCAAACATAGGCCCATGAGTCAAAAAAAAGTAGTTTCCATCATTTAGGTTTTCGAGCATTTCCTCAAATTTCCCAGACTTGTGCACGTTGTAACTCGTTCAATATTTGCCCTATGGAGGTGTTCTCATACTTTTTAGAAAGCTCAAAGAGTCCCCTAAAGTCTCCTTTTGGTTCCATCTCAATTGAGTCTTCCATGTTCATGTTATGAGCTTTGAGAAAAAATGACTTTTGGCGATCTTTTAGAAGGACCTGTAATGTATTAGCTCATATATCTCAAATGAAGCATTTTTAGACTTGGCATGTGAGAGACAAAGTTGTAGAGAATTCAATTTCCTTCAAAACGAGCTTTGGATGGGGAATTTTTGATGTTCCATGTGAAAGTTATAGCTGGTCAAAGTTCAGTTGACTTTCTCCTATGAAAACCTAATTTAGAAACTTTTGAATTTGTTGATTTCTGATCTTTTCCTGATGAATCATGATCAACCCTTGATCAAATGATGAATCTAACATTAAAATGTTGATGTTGACCAAAAAATCAGGAATTTTGACTGTATTTTGACCATAGTTTGACTTTTAGGTCGACCAGTCGATTATTGATCGTTTGAGTAGTTGACTGAGTAATCTTTTGAATCAGGGCTTGAAACTTGGCTTGAGGATACTATGAGGCATATGAGAGACCATGAAGTCCACTTGAGGTATCAGAAGTTGATTTTACTTTGAGAGAATCAAAACCCTAGTTTAGAGGTTGTTGCTTAGGAGAGAGACTACATACTTCTTTCTTGTGTGTTTTTGAGCATTTGAAAGTCAGATGAATTGAAATATGAATAAATATGTTGGGAAAATTTTGAGGTATGACAGCTGCCCCTGTTCAATTTTCTTAAACCTGAAGATGTAGGGTGGTTTGTATGCCAATCGGAATCTGAAGGTAGAAGAGGAATGAACACTAGAATGCCCAGAAATTTGCCCTCGCTGAAGTAGGGAAGTTTGTCGGAGATGGGCTTAAAGATGTCATCCAGGTATTTGGAGAAGATGTATGATTTAGATGGGCTTGAAGATGACATCCGTCTTGATATGCTTGAGAGTCAGAATGCGTCGTACGCTGGACTGTTTCTGAGGAATAGACTTAGGTTGAGTCGTATGTTGGACTAAATCCAGTTTGCATCCGTAGATGTCTGGAGGACCGAGCGTTAGGCTGAAGGATGAGTCGTACGTTAGACTAATCCAATTTGCATCCGTAGATGTCTGGAAAACCGTGCGTTAGGTCGAAGGATAAGCCATGCGTTAGACTACCCAATTTGCATCCGTAGATGTCTGGAAAACCGTGCGTTAGGTCGAAGGATAAGTCGTGCATTAGACTACCCAATTTGCATCCGTAGATGTCTGGAAAACCGTGCGTTAGGTCGAAGGATAAGTCGTGCGTTAGACTACCCAATTTGCATCCGTAGATGTCTGGAAAACCGTGCGTTAGGTCGAAGGATAAGTCGTGCGTTAGACTAAATCCAAATTGCATCCGTAGATGTCTGGAAAGCCATGCGTTAGGCTGAATCTGAGCTTAGTATGTTGGGAAGTGTTTGAATGTTGATTGTGTCATTACTGTTCGTAGTAGATGAATTAGACTTGGGAAGGGTTATTATTTCTGAACTATTTCTGGAGAATACCCGGAATTAAGTACCAGAATTAAATCTTCGTTTTGATTATCTCTGAACTATCTCTGGAGAATACCCGGAACTAAGTACCAGAATTAAATCTTCATTTTGATTATTTCTGAACTATCTCTGGAGAATACCCGGAACTAAGTATCAGAATTAAATCTCGGTCTTGATTATCTCTGAACTATCTCTGGAAGATATCCAAAATTAAGTATCAGAACTAAATCTCTGTCTTGAATGAGCGTCAGAATTAAATCGTTGACTTGATTATCTCTGCACTATATCTAGAAGACAATGTTTATTTGATTGTAGAAATGGGCTGAAAAAGAAACATTAGTTTCATGCAATGTCGTGATGCATGTATTGTAATTTTTGAAATGAATGAGAGTGTTATGCCTATGCAATGAGGCGTATATATGTTATGTATGAATTTACTATGATACATGATGTATGAACATGATTTATGCTATTTGGAGTATCTTGAGAAAATAAATCTTTGTATCATTGTGATTTTGACGTTTGATCTTGTCTTGAAGAAGTACAGCTGGGGATTTATGATTTCTGCTTGGGGATGGTCAGTAACTTGATGTACCCTAACAGAGGATTAGAGATATTAACAAACCATGTCGGTGAAAAGCAAAGTGTTGGAGAAACGACAGTGTTGAAGATGTAAACTCTGTTGGGGATCCATATCTGTGTCGGGACGAGAACTTTTGAAGATATCTTCTTAATGATTACTCTGAGGGGATATGATCTTGTGAACCTGGCTCTGTGAGGAGACATGGGTGAAAGTTGCCCCCAATATTATAGTAACTACCATTCCGGGATTTTGATTAGGACACACCACTAAGTATTGATCAAGATGTCAAACTGGACTTTCATAGATTTGCCCCTGCTAGTAGGAACTTGAAAGATTTGCCTCGCGAGGACTTTATGAGATGTGCACTATGGGCGAACATGCCTTTAGTAATCATAGGCCCAGGACAACGTTCCATGTTGATTGGGAAATTGCTTCAGATCTACTTGGATGCATGCCCCTGACTGTTTGGCTTTTTGAGAGATTCTTGGAATCTTGACTTGATTGCCCCAGATTGATTGGGAAAAACGTGTCATGCCCCTTGTATACGTAGGAGACGTTGCTTCTTGGAGTAATATTGTCTTTCGGGATAACTTTCAGTCATTAGTTGTACCCTGTGCAAATTCTTTCTATTGCTAACATTTGAAATTATGTAGCAGAATTTGTTTAATAATGAATTCATGAGATGCAATGCATACGTTTGTCTTGAGTTTTGAAAAACATTTAAACAGGAGATGTAAAAGCGTGATATTTGTAAAAACATGTTATTTGTAACAATGTGATGTTTGTAAAAACGGGATATCAACTTAACATTTGTAGTAAACCTTAAGGAGTCGGGATACCTTTTTGGTGACAGTACGCTTTCGAACTAACCATGCTTCAATTAGGACTTTCAAGGGTTGTAACGTAGCTTGGTTCACGGTTTAAGAAACAAAGGATAAAGGCTCAAAGTTTATTTGTACCTACCCCTCTTCGTGATGATCTTCGGTCCTAAACTCAGTTAATTCAACTTATGCATTCAGGTTCCAAGAGACTTTTGGGTTTGCACCTTTGATAATGATGATGGTTCACAAACAAAGAGAACTTTTTGAGATGGCAGTCACTTCTTCCTTTTGGTAGTCACAACAGTATGTTGTTTAGGAATTTATTGACTTCTCTGTTTTCATCTTTTTGATATCCCTAACTTTTGCCTGAACTGTCTATTTTGAGCTTACAGTCAGCAGGATGCCTTGATTTTTGCCTAAGTCTTCTTTTTGATTTCTGACTTAGCAGGCTTTTCTTTGTATATATGTTTTTTCATTTTTTCTTTTTTGAAAGATATTGACTGCCTTGTTTGATGATTGATGAACCATCATTGTCTTTTGATTGTTATCTCCAACGCTTCTTTGATGTGTGCGGATGAACGCTTGTGGTTGAAACCTTTGTTGAAAGGTGTTTTGAATGGTTCTCTTAAAATAGAATGCACAACCAAATTAACTGAGAACTACCCTGCCCCAGGTTATGATCAAGGGTTTTAATTAGTACAAGAAAGAAACTTCTACTTCTTAGGCTCAAAGGGGTTGACGAGGGATTAACATCCTTATATCTCCACTGTTTAGGAATTGAAACAATGCCTGTACATCGTCAGCATAGTCCGCTCAAAAGCATACTGTATGAGGTTACGGTATCGTTTTCGTCATCCTCCCTCAAAAGGTGTACAACTTTAGCAGGAGTTGAGTATCATAAAACATATGCAAAGTAAAGATGCAATTTAGATGAGTGATAGCAAAATAATTTTTTCAAGACAAACATATGCAATGCACTGATGATGATTATTAAGACAGATAATGTCTATCATGAGTCAAATGTTTAAATAAACAGAAAAGAAAATTGCAAATGAAAGTAGATCTAATGATCCAAAAGTTCGTCCGTTTAGATGTCAGTCAGTCTTGCCATAACTAGGCATAGGTGCAGTGATCATCCCAGGAGTTTTCAGGAGAGTTGAATTTGATTTCCCAGTAATCGATTAGATCTTGAATCTTATTTCTCAATGTCCAGCAATTGTTTGTGTAATGTCCAAGAATGTTGGAATGGTACGCGCATCTCGCATTGAGTTTATAACCATGAGTGGAGGTGTTAAAATTCTTAAGAGGGCCCCTCGGAGTAATCAATCCGATCTTCAACAGATGTTGTAATGCTTGAGCCAATGACATATTGATTTTGGTGAATTGAGACTTAGGTGCATCTGGCTTGCGTCGTTGTTGTGGAATTGGTGTAGGGATTCAGAGTATCCGGGGTTCGAGCTTCCGGAATGTGTATCTGATAGGAATGTTTCAGAATGTCCAGGGTTCGAGCTTCCGGAATGTATATCTGATTGGAATGTTTCAGAAGTCTGGGGGTCAAGCTTCCAGAATGTTCATCTGATTGGAACTTTCAGAATGTCCGGGGTTCGAGCTTCCGGAATGTATATCTGATTGGAATGTTTCAGAAGTCTGGGGGTCAAGCTTCCAGAATGTTCATCTGATTGGAACTTTCAGAATGTCCGGGGTTCAAGCTTCCGGAATGTATATCTGATTGGAATGTTTCAGAATGTCCAGGGTTCGAGCTTCCGGAATGTATATCTGATTGGAATGTTTCAGAAGTCTGGGGGTCGAGCTTCCAGAATGTTCATCTGATTGGAACTTTCAGAATGTCCGGGGTTCGAGCTTCCGGAATGTATATCTGATTGGAATGTTTCAGAAGTCTGGGGGTCAAGCTTCCAGAATGTTCATCTGATTAGGATTGATTTATTGATGGTATTTGTCTGACTAGTTGGTCGACCTGAAAGGAAAAGTTAGTTTTATGTGATGTTTATGAATGTAGATGCAATGTTCAAGGATCATTAGGAAGTTTAGTTTGCGATATTAGGAAATGATTGGTCATCGCTTCGTCTGAAGAATCTTGGTCTTTGTCTTTGGATGTCCTTCTTTGAGAATCAAGATCACCATATCGAGTGGGTCATCGCCTCTGATTCAAGATATCTCTGAACTTGAAGGTACTTGGCTAGAGGAAAATAAATCCTCTTGCCCCTTGATAGGTACCGAGCCTTTGAATTGGAAGGCATAAGGCCAAAGGAAAATAAATCCTTTTGCCCCTTGATAGGTGCGGTGTCTTTGATTTGGAAGACAAATGGCCAGAGGAAAGTAAATCCTCCTGCCCTTAGATAGGAATTCTGTCCTTGATAAGAGCACATGAAATTGTGCGCCCTAAACTCCTAAGATCCTTGAAAGGGTTAGTTATGATGTTATGATGTCATACAGATGCAATGCATTAAGTAAAGCATAAGGTCAAATTGTCCTACAAGCAAAATCCTACAAGAAAGTTAAAGCAAGGTAATGAGGACGAAATGTCCTACATGCAAATCCTGCAAGGAAATAAAAGGTTAGAGTATAAGGTAATGAGGACGAATTGTCCTACAAGAAAATCCTGCAAGGAAATAAAAGGTTAAAGCATAAGGTAGTGAGGACGAAATGTCCTACAAGAAAATCCTGCAAGGAAATAGAAAGGTTAGATAACAAATAAGTCACACAAGAGTCCTTAGGTTTTAAAGGCTTGCATGAAGTATGACTAGGTAACTACCCTTCCCCAAAGGTACTTCTAAGGATAAGGATGATATCAGCAACGGGTTCTACCGAGTTACCCAGAATTGTCAGCCCTCCTAAAGCACCCTCGAACATGATACATACATACCATGCAATGATACTTTGAGAAAGAACCTATCTGAGTTGTAGTATCGGGTAGCGACTATTCTCTCAACATACATCAAGAGTAATCCCCCCACTACGTTCCTAAAAGTCAAGATGGGTTAAAGGTAACTAAAGGTCCTTAAGCTCCGACTCACCCACTGACATCCGCACGAACCTCCCTCATACAAGAGAAGCATGCAAACACCCATAGAGGCCTAACTTAAGCGTGAACTCTCATATTGACCAATCCTCCACATACATGAAGGAGGTCGCCATGACTATGCCACTTCCTATCTTAAGGTTCACTCGAATCCGGGTATAGGATTCGTCTTCCATTCAAAACCCAAGCAACCTTGAAAAGTAAAGCAAACAAAACAAGCATATTATATGATCTAAGCTCTAAGGTAACCCCTCTAAGGACTTTAGCTTGTAAATAAGCGTAGCCTTGTTTCGAAAGTATTTGAAAGGAGGTGTGAAAAGTATTTGATTTTGATTTGAATGGAGCAAGCAATTAAGGACTACCTACCCTAAGTTTGTCTTTTGTGTTCTTTGAGTCTTTCAGGCGAAAGGATCTATCCATACCATGAGAGGGCAGGAAGCCTTTCAATTGGATGTGCGGGTCATCGGAGGGTCATCGAGAATATCGTTCGCCATAAGACTATCCCTACCATAAAGAGGGCAGGTAGTCTAAGGGAAGGATATAATAGTCATTAGGCAACAATAAGGATACCTTAGCAATCGAAGGGACTATCACCATTTAATCGAGGCAACATCGAGGGACGAGATCATTTTGTTCGTAGGCAACTTGAAGGGACTATGATCTTTTATCGGAGGGACGTGGTGATTTTGAATCGAAGGTAGCAAGCTAAGGTATCCCTATATTCGAAGGGACTTGACTATTTGATTGAGAAGGCAACAGGCAACAAGAGGGGAAACCTTAGATGTGAGTGTGTGTAGCAATCACATGTTCAAATTCAGATATTTATCTTTGAGTTATGATTAGCTAGCGATTGATTGATTATCTTGTCACTCCCTATTTACTAACCACGCAGTTATTATATGTAGATAACAAAATAGCAGTTATAGTGTACGGAAAATAAAATGCAGAAAAATAAAGGCCCTAATTACTATTACATCAAAAAAATCGAATGAGCAACCTATACACCTTCTAGAATTTAAATAAAAGGAATTTAAATAATTAAACAAATGACATAATTAAATGAAAGCAAAATTAAAATTAAAATTAAAATTAAAATTAAAAAATACAAATAAAAATTAAAATTAAAGGCATGCGACAATCAATGGAGTTTGGAGATGAGAAAAGAATCGTGTCGAAAAATGCATGGTTTAAAAAGCCTTATGGCTAAATGGCTAAAAACCTAAGGGTAAAAGCCTAAAACCTAACCTACAGTTTATGGACAACACCTACCAAACATGTGATTTAGGGTTAGCCATGGTTTGTGAAGTAAAATCAATCACTGGTTAGAAAATTAATTAAAATTAATCCTGATTAAATTAAATATATAACCCTAAATTGTTTAACCTAAAAATCTAATTAATTAATTAAATTCTTAAATTAAAATATTTTTAATTTCAACCTAAACTAATTACTAAATAAATTAAAATTATAATTATAATTATCTAAGTTTATTATCTTAATTAATTAAATCTAATTACTAATTAGTTTAATATAAAATAAATAATAAAAAAGACTATATTTAAATAAAAAACAATTGAATAAAAAACTAAAAAAAAGAAAAGAAACCTAGCTGCTGGTGGTGCGTGGATCTGATGTGGTACTCCTACGTAGGTCCATGATGGGGCAGCGTTTCCATGATCCTTGGATTAGACTTGAAGAGAGATCAACGGCAGGCATGTGCGGTGTATCGTGGGAATCCGTTGATGATATGTACTGCATCTGGGAATACATGAAAACAAATAAGTGGTAAAATAAACAGAAGGACGCTGGGATCGAGCCCAGGTCCTCTTGCTTACCAACATGGACAGCTTTCCACCTGCGCTACGCTTTCAAGTTGTTTAATTTTCAAACCAAAAGCAAAAAATAGACAACAAGAATTCAATGGGGAATTTCAAACCAAAAAGCCGCCTGGGCCCACATTCCGTTTGACCGTCCAATCAAAAGGGAGAGAGGGTGCGAATTGTTTGACCAGCCACTCATGTAGCGTCACGCATGGTCCAAGGTCCTAGGTTACTATTCATTGTCTTCAACATTGGTACCTGCGGGTTTTGTTATGACTTTTGCTGCGGATTCAGCTGCGATTTTGGCTAACATCACATTATCAAATTTCAGGATTTTGGAACCTGCAAAATATCAAGCATGAATACGAACAAGAGACCTTACTCCCCTAATTTGGACCTTCTGAATCCATTGGTGGTGTTCATTTAGTCTGAATCGGCCCATATGTATGAAAAAGATGGAGAGCTTCACTTTGCCCTAACAATGGTGAACCAATTTCCAGTCACGAAAAACCTGCTATGATCATTCAGAGCTATTCTAATGGATCATGGGAAGCTATTAGAATTGTTAGTTTCGATTAAAACACCACACAAATTACGGTATTGATTCAAGAAATAAGATGCAAAATATGGTTCATGTATGGATCGATACAGTGTATTTTAGCCATGGTTTTGGATCCATACATGCCCTACAATACCTCAGGAATCAGTTTGAACGTCTGGAATTTCTTGAGAAAGGCTGCAAAGTGAACTTCGATTTTTACCTATAAATGTATTTTTTGGAATCCTATTTTCTTGGTCTGCTCTCCCCTCCCCTTGATGCTGAGTGACCTTATCTTTATATGGAGGAAATAATTAGGGTAAAACTATGGGCTTGGATCCTATATAATTGGAGAAGAAAATATTTAAGATGTTATTTCTTTCTTATTTTGGAAAATATGTCCTCTCAATTATTCCATACGAATTTCCTTGATATTAGCTCCAATATTCGCTCAAGATTTGATTAAGAAATAAAACAATACTTTTTTCTTATATATTTTATATCATTTATTTACTTTATTTAAGAATTTATATGAATAAATTCACAATAAAATAAAATAATAATAATAAAAATATAAATATAAAATAATGGCATCATGGGTCTTATAAAAGCTGGTGATTATGTTCAAAACCCCAAACATAGGCCCATGAGTCAAAAAAAAGTAGTTTCCATCATTTAGGTTTTCGAGCATTTCCTCAAATTTCCCAGACTTGTGCACGTTGTAACTCGTTCAATATTTGCCCTATGGAGGTGTTCTCATACTTTTTAGAAAGCTCAAAGAGTCCCCTAAAGTCTCCTTTTGGTTCCATCTCAATTGAGTCTTCCATGTTCATGTTATGAGCTTTGAGAAAAAATGACTTTTGGCGATCTTTTAGAAGGACCTGTAATGTATTAGCTCATATATCTCAAATGAGGCATTTTTAGACTTGGCATGTGAGATACAAAGTTGTAGAGAATTCAATTTCCTTCAAAACGAGCTTTGGATGGGGAATTTTTGATGTTCCATGTGAAAGTTATAGCTGGTCAAAGTTCAGTTGACTTTCTCCTATGAAAACCTAATTTAGAAACTTTTGAATTTGTTGATTTCTGATCTTTTCCTGATGAATCATGATCAACCCTTGATCAAATGATGAATCTAACATTAAAATGTTGATGTTGACCAAAAAATCAGGAATTTTGACTGTATTTTGACCATAGTTTGACTTTTAGGTCGACCAGTCGATTATTGATCGTTTGAGTAGTTGACTGAGTAATCTTTTGAATCAGGGCTTGAAACTTGGCTTGAGGATACTATGAGGCATATGAGAGACCATGAAGTCCACTTGAGGTATCAGAAGTTGATTTTACTTTGAGAGAATCAAAACCCTAGTTTAGAGGTTGTTGCTTAGGAGAGAGACTACATACTTCTTTCTTGTGTGTTTTTGAGCATTTGAAAGTCAGATGAATTGAAATATGAATAAATATGTTGGGAAAATTTTGAGGTATGACAGAAGGAAAGAAGGACCAAAAGAAAATTTGACCATCCTTCTAATAATCAGGTGAAGGTAGTTCAGAAAGTAGCTGCTGCTACTGTTCAAGAAGTTGTTCCAGAAGAGGTCATTGCTAAAGTTGTTCAGGTTGTCTCAATTGAATTTGAGAAGAATAAAAAGGAGGCTGCTGATAAGAAGAATAAGAAGTCGAATAAAATTGCTGAAAATGTTATAGTGGTTGAGAAGAAGAAAATCAGAAAAAGAAAGCTAATAATTAATAACTTCGATGAAGAAGAAGCTGTTCAAGAAGCTGTGAATCAGCAGGAAGAAATCTTACAAAGACCAACAACTCAAGCAGTTGAAGGTCAGAATGCTTGTGAAAATAAGAAGGAAGCTCTGGAATCTTCCAGAAGGAGAGAAATCTCTCGTGGTGAAAAGATTGCTGAAGAGGAGAAGAGTAAGAAGCAGAAGAAGCATGAGGCAGTGTTCGAAGCTGTTCAGAAGGTATCCAAAGGTATACGTCTCTGTGAACCTGATTCTATTCCTACTTTACATTCAGAAGTTGCACCAATAACGGTTGCCCCAACCCCTGAACCAGATAAAGCCCCATCATAATCACCCATCAAAGTTCATGTTCTTACACCTCCCACTTCTCCTATAACCAAAATTCTTACTCCTCCTCTTTCACCCATTCCAGATGCTCCCATTCCTTCTCCTCCACCCTCAACTAACCTTACTTCTGACCAGGTCCTTGATAATCCTGTTCTGGATATACCTCCCCTTCAAACTCTCTTCCCACCACACACAAATATATCCATCTCTCAGCCTCCTCCCCATGCCAACTATGAACCCATTTCTTCCACCTCTCTAAACAACCCTAGTGTTTCTGATCTTCCAGATTCTGCATCACATGAGCAATTGCTCCGTGATTGCAACTACACTCCAAAGCCTCGTCCTGAAGCTGAAATGGTAGGATTAGATTCTGAAAATGAAACAGAATCTTCTTATAGGTTGGATAGAGGGCCTCAACCCTATTCTGTCCCTAACCCTGTCTTTTCAAGAACCAATATAAACTCCCGCCGTCTATACCCTATTGGTGTAATTTTTGAAATGGTAAAGAGGAATCTTAGAGGAGTCTTCGATACTATCAGAATTGCTGAATGTTCTGGTCTAAATGATGTTGCTATGTGAAAGTTCTGGAGAATCTTACGCAGACAAGCAGATGCTTGTTTCATAGAACTTCAGGAAGCTTGTGTAGAAGCTGCTCCACGGCCTCGTGGAATTATGAGAAGTTATGAAGATTTCTGGTTTGCTCGTCTCGGAGGGAGATATATCTTGGAAGAAAAGAAGTTTGTGGATGAATTGGAGGAAGCAAGACTTGCTGCTGAAATGGAAGCAAATCCTTGCAGGGAAATTGTGGTATGGAAGCCTCAATAACCTGTTCTGCTGGGATATTTCAAGACTCTCTTTGACTTTCTGAGGGAAAATACTTCTGTGGAAGACCCAAGCTTGGTCATTCCAGAAGTTGTTGACCCACCAGAAGTTGAAGGACCTTCTGCCCCTAGGAATCTAGCTGCCATTCTTCAGGCACTTGAAGATGGAGATTATGAGATTCCGGCTGCAGAATATGGAGATGCTTCTATGCAAGAAGCAGATGCTGATGATCATGTTGCTGAAACAATTCCTGTTGAGGAAAATCATGCAAATGATCTTACTATGGAAGCTACGGATCACAATGCCATTCCTGTGGATAGAAGTTGTGAAGCTTCTTCTGATGAACCTTCCCGTTTAGCAAGGACTCTAGAAGTTATTCAAAACAACCAAGAAGAGCAGAGTTCAATCAATGCTGAATTTTGTGCTTTCATGGAAAGGCAGAATGAGAGCAATAGTGGGATTCATGAGATGCTGGCCAAGATCATGTCGAAGCTAGGGTCATCTTAGATTGAGTCTTAGTTGTTTTTTCTCTTTTGTTTTGCTGCATCTGTTTTTGCATCTTCTCTTTTGCTATCCTCTTGTACTTCTGTTATTCTGAATTTTTTGGTTCTCCTTGAGCTTAATGATAATTATCCTTTTTCTTCCATCTATTTGTTTTGTTTCTCATCTAAATCTTTTATGTTTTTTGATGTTATGACAAAAAGGGGGAGAAATATGTGATAAATGATCTGATTTATTTATCAGTTGCTGGGAGAAAGGCTCCACATCTCTAACAGAACTTGCAAAGTTCTATGTTTTTAAGTGTTGTCTTGCAGGAATTGAAGATCCTCCTTAAAGCTCAACATGAGAAGCAAAGAGATGAGGAAAAGCAATTCTATAAAGAATCAAGCTCTTAGAAATTGAAGCAAGCTGAGTGCTAGAAAGCTTCAAGATCAGAAGCAAGAAGGAAGAATGTTCAGATATTCTGATGATAGAATATATTTTCTTTCCTATTCTTTATATGTTCTGATGCATGTTTTTAGTTACAAAATATGCTCTGAAACATTATGTTTAGTTTGCTCTGATACATATTATATGTTCTGAAACATATTCTATGTTCTGATTCATTCATGCTGACTTTTGTCGTTTAGTTTGGTCTGTAACATTTCAGGATGTAGAGATGCTCTGATGATGCTCTGGTACATTCAACAATGTTCTGATACAATCTAGCATGCAATGATTCTAGAGGAAATTCAAGTTCTGAAGCTGTCCTAGGAAGCAAGAATCAGAAGCTGTGAATACTATGAAGATCTAGGAAATTCAAGTTCTGAGGCTGTTCTATGGAAGCAAGAATCAGAAGCTGTGAATGTTCTGAAGATCTAAGCATATGTGAACGTCTCTACTGAAATACTCAGGGAAGTCTTTTATTTATAAAATTCTTCTAGTATTAATTTCAGGGGGAGATTGTTAATCTCAAGGGGAGACATATTCACACATTGTCTATATGCTTATGCTATAGCTGTGTAATTGTCTTTAGCCGTCTGTTCCTTCTGATCGCAAATTCATATCATTTATGTATGTTTTTGTCATCATCCAAAAAGGGGGAGATTGTTAGAACAAGATTTGTTCTGATCAATATTCTTAGTTTTGATGATAACAAGGATATGAATTTTGTATGAGATAATGTGGTACTCTAATACTATGCAATTTCCGTTTCAGGAATTATACAAAGAGTATGCACAAAATCAGCGCAAGAAGCACTGACTCAGAAGGTTCAGCATGCAACATCAGAACATGGTCTGGCAAGACATTAGAAGATGGTCAAGCAGAATCAGAACATGGGTATATGGAAGCATAAGAAGAACTTGAGTTCAGAAGCAGAAGCACTAAAGTTCTCATGGTATCACGCTCAGAAGCACTTCAAGGTCAGAAGACAAGAAGACGCTCTGCACCAAGCTGTTTGACTCTGATGATATTCAAACGTTGTATACACAAACATCAGATCAGAAGCAAGTACTAGATGGCAGGCTACGCTGACTGACAAAAGGAACGTTAGAAGCTATTAAAGACAACGTCAGTAGACACAGCGGAAACAAGGCTCGAGGTAGTTGACAAAAGAGTGAAACATTAAATGCAATGCAGTACGGATTACGCAAAGCATTAAATGCTCCCAACGGTCATCTTCTCAAGTGCCTATTTATATGAAGTTCTGATGAGAAGCTCAACACGATACTTGTGCATAATACAAAAACGCTGTCAAATTCAAAAGGTCTCAAACTTCACCATCAAGCTCACTACATTGCTGTTGTAATATATTAGTGAGATTAAGCTTAAACTTTAAGAGAAATATCACAGTTGTGATTATAGCTTTTCATAAGCATTGTAATACTCTTAGAATTTGTTTACATTAATTTGTAAAGGACTATAGTGATCAGGGTGTTGATCAGTATACTCTAGAAAGTCTTAGAAGTTTTCTAAGCAGATTGTTCCTAGAGTGATCAGGTTGTGATCAGGATACTCTAGAAGACTTAGAGAGTCTCTAAGTGGAAAACCATTGTAATCAAGTGTGATTAGTGGATTAAATCCTCAGGTGAGGTAAATCACTCCAAGGGGGTGGACTGGAGTAGTTTAGTTAACAACGAACCAGGATAAAAATCATTGTGCAAAGTGTTTTTATCTTACAAGTTTTAAAGCTACACTTATTCAAACCCCCCCTTTCTAAGTGTTTTTCTATCCTTCACCTTCAACCTCCAATAAAAGGACTTCCTACCCTCTTATGGTATGGATAGCCCTGAAAGGCTAAAAGAACCTTTTTAATAGGGGTAATTATCTCCTAATTGCTTGCTCTGGTTCAAATCTTTTTCTTACCCTTTTATCAAAAACCTTCAAAAAGGCTACGCTTATTTACAAGCTAAAGTCCTTATTCAAAAATCTTTTCTAAACACACACGACACTTCAAACATTTCAAACAATTCAAAAGTGAGCTAATCAATTAAGAGCCCATGGATAACCATGGATACAAAGGGTGCTTTAAACCTTCCCTTTGTATAACTTACCCCCCAAACTCAAAATCTTTAAAAGGTCTTTCCTATTCTTTTAGCTTTTCCAATTGGATAAAATAAAAGTCAGTGGCGACTCTTGCTTACCGCGACATTTCTTTAAAGTCAATTCACCGTATTATAGAACTGGCGACTCTGCTGGGGATTTTCCGAATAAAAGAGGGGTTACCTTAAAAGTTTAGGATCACTTAAATGTTTTCTATTGTTTGCTTTGCTTGCTTTATTTTTCAGGGCTGTTTTGGGAATTAAATGAAGAACGAATCCTACACCCGAATTCAAGTACACCTAAGATAGGAAGTGGCATAGTCATGGCGACCTCCTTGATGTATGTGGAGGATTGGTGATGGCTAACCGATTTGTAAAACGGCCATTTTTCTCATGATTTGATAAACTTAACAAGCTTGTGATTTTTTATATGACAATATAATGTTTGAAGCACGAAATTATATATAATATTGGAGTGGGGCAGAATAGAAACAATGGGAAAATGAAGAAAGAAATTGATGGAAAAGAGTAGAAATGGGGCGCCACACTCTTTCTAATATTTAGAAAGGATGATAAGCCTAAATGAAGATCACCAAAAGAAACTTGGTTTCTTGATAAGATCAAAGTAAGGTTCAATCCAGAACCAAAGGAGCAATGCTCTCAAGTCACACAAAGTGTTTAACAAAATTCAACTTGTTTTTCATTCATATTTAGCTCCCTATTTATAGGTAAAAGGTAGCTTACAATATTAACTCAAGAAATTCTACAACTTTAGCCCACTAACTAGTCAATAATGGTTTGGAAAAGAAAAGTCACACACTTTAAGGTAGTGGAGAAAGTGGATATTAATTGCCTTGATGAATAATAGCAATTTATAGCCACTTTGATTAATGCATCTCACCTTTCTCTTTCTCCTTCCTTAAAATCTTGACCTATTGATTTCGTGAGCCCATTAGTTACTTATAAATATAAAGACCACGAAAATTCTAAGCTTTAAGAGCTTTCGAATATTTTAAAACACAAAAAAAATTAAAAACAAGTGTTTTGGGCCAAATTTTGACAAGTTGGGCCCTAACACATTTTATTTTTAGCACTTTTTTTTATATGTTTCCTTCCACATTCTTAGTGAACTCATGATCTCATCAATTGGTCAATATGAGAGTTCACGCTTAAGTTAGGCCTCTATGGGTGTTTGCATGCTTCTCTTGTATGAGGGAGGTTCGTGCGGATATCCGTGGGTGAGTCGGAGCTTAAGGACCTTTAGTTACCTTTAACCCATCTTGACTTTTAGGAACGTAGTGGGGGGACTACTCTTGATGTATGTTGAGAGCATAGTCGCTACCCGATACTACAACTCAGATAGGTTCTTTCTCAAAGTATCATTGCATGGTATGTATGTATCATGTTCGAGGGTGCTTTAGAAGGGGCTGGCAATTCTGGGTCACTGGTAGAACCCGTTGCTGATATCATCCTTATCCTTAGAAGTACATTTGGGGAAGGGTAGTTACCTAGTCAAACTCCATGCAAGCCTTTAAACCTAAGGACATTTATGTGACTTGCTTGTGTGTGCTACTAACCATCTATTTCCTTGCAGGATTTGCTTGTAGGACATTTCGTCCCTATTACCTTATGCTTTACCTATTATATTATATTCGCATAACATCATGACATCATGACACTATAACATTGCATGTTTACTAACCCTTTCAAGGATCTTAGGGATTTAGGGCGCACGATTTTAGGTACTCTTATCAAGGACTGAACTCCTATTTAGGGGAAAGAGGATTTATTTTCCTTTGGCCGTATGCCTTCTAATTCAAAGACATAGTACCTATCAAGGGGCAAGAGGATTTATTTTCCTCTAGCCATATACTTTAAAAATTCGGAGGTATCCCGAATTAGAGGCTATGACCCACTAGACATGGTGAGCTTGACTACCATAGAAGAATATTCAAGAATCAAAATTCTTCAAACAGAGAGGCGACCAAGTCATTATCTAAAGTTGATAACTAAATTCCTAAGTTCATAACATCGCATAACAGGTCTCCTATGATGGGTTTCTCATCCTTCCTCGCTGTTTATTTCAGCATCATGAATCTCGAGCAATCAGTCAAAGACCTTCAGGCTCATAATGCTGAGTTCCAAGCCTTGATTCTGAACTTAGCCAAGGGCAAGAAGAGCTAAAAACCATGATGACTAAGAAGAAGAAAAAAGGCAAGAAGACTCTGGGGAAAAGGCTTAGAAGACCGATCTTGCAACTCAAGGAAGCCGAAGTCTCTGAAGACAGTAACGACAATGAACAAGATGATAATGCTAGTATCAAAACTGAAGCAAAAAGTAACCATGATTCTGCCAAGCCCTCTAAAGAAGAAGAGAACCATTACCATGAGGATGAACATCCAGATGACAAATACAAGCTACTGGAAGAACGTATAAGAGCCATGGAAATTCAGAAGGTACCTGGGTTGGATTTTGAAGAGCTAGGACTCATCTCAGGGGTTGTCATTCCTCTGAAATTCAAGACTCCGACCTTTGCTAAGTATGATGGAGTCTCCTGTCCTAAACTGCAACTGAAATCCTATGTGAGGAAAATTCAGCCTCATACTGCTGACAAGATGCTATGGATCCATTTTTTCCAAGAGAGCTTATTTGGAACCCAACTCTAATAGTACTATCAACTGGATGGTTCCAACATTCATACATGGGAAGACTTGGCCGGTGCTTTCTACAAGAAATACCAATACAATGCTGATCTCGCGCCAACCCGCATGCAACTACAAAGCATGTCCATGGGACCTAATGAAAGCTTCAAAGAATATGCTCAGAAATGGAGAGACTTGGCGGGCAGAGTCCAACCTCCCTTGGTTGACCGAGAGTAAGTTGACATGTTCATGAATACACTGACTGGTCCTTTCTACAGCCATTTACTTGGAAGTTCCTCATCTGGTTTCACCGACCTCATATTGACTGGGGAACATGTTGAAAGCGGTATCCGAAGCGGTAAAACTTAAATGGCTACATCTTCTAATACCACAAAGAAGGTTCACAATGAGAGGAATGAATCCAACACGGTTGGAGCAGTCCTAGCCTCTAATCAAGTGCTAGTACAACAAAAGGGCAACCAACGTAAACAAGGCGCACCTAAAAGACAATTCACAAAGATCAACATGACTTTGGTCGAAGCGTTAAAACACTTGCTGAAAGCAGGGTTGATTGCCTTGAAGGATCCTCCTCTAAAGCCTAATACCTCATCTCATCAATATAATCCCAATGCAAGACGCGCTTATCACTCCGACAACATTGGACATGACACTAATGATTGTTGGCCATTGAAGAATAAGATCCAAGATATGATCGACGCTTGGGAAATTGAGTTCAACCTTCCTGCTACCATGCCTAATCACAACAAGAGTGCTAATACTGTGGATGGCTAGAAGGGTGGACTTTAAGATCACTAGTTTTACTTTCAGTTGCAATTTCTTTTTCTGTTTGTTTAAACATTCGACTTATGATAGACATTATCTGTTTTAATAATCATCATCAGTGCATTGCATATGTTTGTCTTGAATATTATTTCACTATCACTCATTTTAAATTATGTCTTTACTTTGGATATGTTTTGTGATATTCAACTCCTGCTAAGTTGTAAGCCTTTTAATGATGGGTGACGAAAATGATACCGCAACCTCATACAGTATGCTTTTGAACGGACTATGCTGACGATGTACAGGCATTGTTTCAATTCCTAAACAGTGGAGATATAAGGATGTTAACCCCTCGTCAACCCCTTTTGAGCCTAAGAAGTAGAAGTTTTCTTTCATGTACAAATTGAAACCTTTAATCATAACCCAGGGCAGGGTAGATTCTCAGTTAAGTCAATTATACCAGTTGCTTTACATAAGTGATGATGGATTCTCGTAATTATTAAGTCAGGCAGTCAATATACATAAAAAAAAAAAGAGATAAAAAATGTTAAGTCACAACCTATGAAGGAGACTTATCAAGAACTAAAATATCCTGCTGACTGTAATCTCAAAATAAGTAGTTTAGGCAAAAGTTAGGGATAGCAAAGCAGAAAAGAGGTTGCTAAAAGATCCTCGACAAAAGAAAACATTTCAAAAGAGGTATCTACAAATCCTCGACAAAATGAAAGTATTACCGAAAAGGATGACTGCCTGTCCAAATGAACTCCCGTTGCTTTAACCATCATCAAATGTCAAAGTTACGACTTCAAGCTCTGCTAGAACTTAAATGCGAAGTTAACTGAGCATAGGATCGAAGAACATCACGAAGATCAGGATGGGTACAAATAAATTATGAACCTTTATCCTTTGTTTCTTAAACCATGAACCAAGCCACGTTACAACCCTTAAAAGTCCTGATTAAAGCATGGTTAGTTCGAAAGCATACTGTCACCAAAAAGGTATCCTGACTCCTTAAAGTTTACCACAAATGCGGAGTTTATATCTTGATTTACAAACGTCACGTTTTTAAACATCACGCTTTTACATCTCCTGATTTAATGCTTTTCTAAAAACAAGACATACATATGCATTGCATCTCATGATTTCATTATTAAACATATTCTGCTACATAATTTCAAATGTTAGCATCATAAAGAATTTACACAGGATACATCTAATGACTAAAAGTCATCCCAACGGACGAAACCACTTCAGCAACGACATTTCTTACAACTGACTCACTTGATTAGAGGTCAATGAATACAAGGGGCATGACATTATTGTCCAATCAATCTGGGGAAATCAAGTCAAGATTCCAAGAATCTCTCAAGAATGCGAAACAATCAGGGGCATGCACCCAGGTGGGTCTGAAACCACTTCCTGATCAATCAGGGGCATCATACTAAGTTTATGGCTACTAGGGGCAAGTCACTCATGGTACACATCTCATAAGGTCCTCGCAAGGCGAATTTCTTCAGGTGCCCTACTATCAGGGGGCAAAGCTACGCAAAGCTTGTTGACACTTCAACCAACACTCATTGATGTATCCCAATCAATAAAAATTCAGGAATGGTAGTTACTATAATACTGGGGGCACATTCCAGACATCCATGTCTTCCCACAAAGCCGTTTTCACAGGATCATATCCCCACAGAGTAATCATTAAGAAGATATCTTCAAATGTTCTCGTCCCAACAAAGACTTAGCTCCTCAATGGAGTTTACATCTTCAACACTGCCGGTTCCCTGACACTTATCTCTCCTCCAACATGGTTTATTAATATCTCTTATCCCCAGTCAGGGTACATCAAGATTAATGTTCTCATCCCCAAGCAGAAATCATAAATCCCTAGCTGAGCATCTCCAAGACAAGATCAAACATCAAAATAACAACAATACCGAGACTTATTTTCTCAAAACACTTCAAACAAGCATCAGTCATGCATCATATCCATACATTGCATACATTACTTCATGATAAACATATAGGGTTCTCATTTATTTTGAGAGACTCGTCATATAATACATGCATCATGACATTGCATATTCCTAACTTTGTTTTTAGGTTCCATCTCGACAAGCATTCCTCTCAGGTATTGTCATACCCCAATTTTTGACCCTAAGATCATACATCATTTGCATATCAATCATCAATCAAGAAGTTTTCAACTTAGAACTTTACTTGTGATGTTGTATACAATTCACCTGCAAAGGAATCATCAAGCACCAATGTTTTTCTTGTATATGATGTTTTACTAACCAAAATACCAAAAATATTGCCTTGTGCTTTTGTATGTTTGTGTTTTGTAGGTTCCAAGTCAAAGTATCCTTCAAAAAGGGCATTTTTCAACAATATCACTGTACAAATCGATTTGCATAAGGTGTAAATCGATTTACACAACAGTTTCTGCACCAGATTTGCTTCTACCATCAGTGTAAATCGATATGCATAATGTGCAAATCGATTTACATATCTGTTTTTGCCCCATATTTGGAAAAATGAAGGCAAATTTCAGCTTTTGGAAGTGTTGACATCATTTGCAAGAATGGGAAGCATGATTTAGCTCTTGTATTTGATTGCCTACATCATTTGATCATAAACCCTCATGTGATTGCATTAAGACCATTGGATTTCTTTTTTGGCTCCAAAACCATTTCCCAAGCCTAATTCTATTTTCCAATCCTAACTCCAAACCACAAAAATTCCCAAGCCTAACTCCTATAAATTGAGCCATTCCCCTCTTCATTTTTCAAGCTTTGATAGCCAAGAAAACTCTTGCTCTTTCTCTCCTCATCTCTTCCAAACCCCTCACTCAAAGCTCTCTTCTTCTTCCATAAAAATTAGTGAGTCACATCTTGAACCTCACTAATTTAGAGCTAAACCTCCATCTAAACATCACTTTCTTCATCAATTGTGAGAGATCAAGGCTTGTGGTTGTGTGTTCTTGAAGAAGATTCAAAGTTTGTGAAAGATTTGGTAAAATTCTAGATCCTTTCCATAATCCAAGATGTGATCCATTGTTGTTTATGTTTGATGCACCTTTGGTGCTACATTGTTGAGTCTTGCTTGCTTAATTGATACATTTTCGTGCACAAATTGATCCAAGATCACAAGGTGTTTGGTTTTATGTTTAAACAAGTTTTCTTCTCTTGATTTGCTGTTTTTTTTTTGAAAAACGGTGCTGTGCAAATCGATTTACATAACTAGAAAACTGCGCAGATTTGAAAACAGAGTTACATAAATCGATTTCTGATCAGAATGTGTTTTTTGCCTTTTTTTAACTTGTTTCTGGTTCTAACTCATCTTCTACTCCATTCTTTTGATATTCTCTTTGAATCACAAATTATAGGCCTAATTTCTCTCTAATTTCAATGGACTTAGGGCGTCGATAGGATGAGAATCCAAATCCGCAAACTTAAGTGATTGAAATTATGGATGAAAAGAGCTTTTGAATGTGGTTCCATCTTTTACTTCTTTTTATTTTGATCGATGAAAGTCTTAATGCCTTGAGAATTCTTATGGATTCTTGGTAAAGACTAGACTGCTCCATATTTTTCTTTTCGTGCGGTATTGCTTTCGGAGAGTGATCTACATATCGCTTCTCACGCATGCATTAGCACATAAAGTTTTGACCGGCCTCGTTGTAGGGTGATTTCTACATAAATCACTTGGCGATCTGCTTAACATAGCGCAATATTTCGTTTCCCGAATAGAAAAAAGATCAAATATGGAAGAGAATTGTATGCGGTTGATTTAAGACTTATGGAGGTTTATCGTGTAGTCGCTATGATTTTATCTAGCTTCTGATAAATGTCCATTGAATTTAAATCCAAGAACATCCTTCACTCACCATCGATCTTTCTTACTAACTTTGATAACATACTTGACAAGTTTCAAGATGGTTATCTTTAACATCTAACAATTGACTTTAATTTCCGCAATTTATTATATTGCTCTCTATATTTTGCTTTATGCTTTACTTTATCATATCATCATATTTACATTCCGCTATTTTTTCTTTGTCCATTTGGACGTATTGTTTATGTTTCCGCTATTTTCTTTTTGTCCACTTGGACCATACTTTACTTTTATGCTAAAACACTAATAAACAACAAAAATCTAAAAAACGTTCAAGGCTCTCTTTCGGACTATTGGTTACTATCCCGAGAATTTTGGAGATTCGGACTTATGGATTGGATTGTGGTCTGTTTGTGTATGCAGGTATTTCCTTGAAAGTCCTTGATGGTTAATTCCAAGGCATTGAGATAAGGAGTTACTCTGCCCGATTTTCGTAAGAATTTTAGTGTGCTTAATGCAAAGTGGTACTAAAGATAATAAGTTCATCTGGATCCCCAAGTTATGATGTGTTGGTATGGTACTAATAAGTCCAAAGGATGGGAAATCTATCTTGACTCAAAATGTCAAGTGTTGGCTTCTTATTTCGGTTAGACCGTTCTTTTCCCTAGCTTTTATTTTATGCACTAGGTTAGCCTCTTCATCTCCTCCCCTTCTTAGATTTTCCAAATCTTCTCCCTTTTTACAAAACCTTCTTATGTTTGCAACCTTTTCAAATCTTTTCTTAAAAATATCTTTTGCCCTTAGTGGCTTTTCTTCAAAAGTTTAGACACGACTAATTGTTGAAACGAGTGGCGATACCCCACGATTTTGAAATTGATTGATATAATGAGATCTTTTTCGCGTGAGAGAGCTAGTGGCATACTCGTTGATTTCTATCCGAGTTGGAGCCCTTCTTTCATCTGCGATGCAAAGAACTCGTTTATTCTCATGCTCAAGATCAATGGCTGAGTATTTCTCTCCGACAATGATAAAGTGTTTATTCGTTTTTAAAATGTTTTCCCTTTAAGCGGAACTACATTAGCTTTGACTTCTCCATTGCACTGAGGAGGTATGTAGGCAAAAGATATAATGTCTTGTCGAGCTTATTTTAAAAATAAAACAAACCCTTTTTTAGCACACACACGTCAGAGATTTTCAAAAAGGTTCCTGTGGAATACCACAAATATGAGGGGTGCTTAAAACCTTCCCCTTGTATAATCAACACCCGAACCTGAGTTCTCTTTTGTTTTAAAAAACAAACTTTTGGTTTTTCGTTCTTTTCCTTTTTCCTTTGGAAACAATAAAGCGCGGTTGCGATTTCAAACGAAATATTGAGTCGAGTCAATATAATGGCTTCGATCTTAGATTTTTCCCGCTACAGAAAAATGGCGACTTCACTGGGGATCCAGTTTTAAGTGTGTTACGCCTATTTTTGTTTATCTGTGTGTTTTTTATTTGTATATATTGTTGTGTGCTTTGTTTGCTTTTCCTTTTTTCTTTTTGGTTCTCGATGGTTCCTCTATGATGAGATAAAGTTCTAACCCGAACTTTTGTGAGTTACTTGAGATAGGAGGTGGTAAGACCAATAGTCGCATGTCAGGAGCAATACTTACCATGAGCGTCATATGGTGGAACCCCAATCCGTGGAGGCCTCATGGAAGGTGGTAGATGTTGTTACGAATCATCGTAAGAACGCTATTACTTTCAATATTGAGTGTCCGTAGAAGCTGAATGGCTTAGAACCTTTTTAACCCATCTAAGCCTTTTTAGGATGTAGTGCAGAAACAAGATCAAGTACCAATTTGAGCTTGCTGTCATGCGATACTACGCTCAGACGAGGTCTTTTTAGGCATATTATTGGCGCCCATGAGTAATTGTGTATGCCGGTAGTATCCGATAGAAGATTGAAAACTCTGGGAACCTTTGTAGAACCCGATTGGCAGGTACAAAATTCCTTAGAACACACCTTGTGGTATGGGTAGACCCATGGCTCCATGCTCGTGACGTCGAACCTTTGAACCTGGATTATGTGATTTTATGTGATTTGGTGTGATCTTGTGTGCTCTTGATTGTGATTGATACATAAACCATGCATTCATGCATTCATGCATTCATAAAATGTCCTTCACAGATGGTTTTCAAAGAACTTAGAGATATTTTTTGTAAACATCACAGGTACCATGGATCAAAAGAGAAGTATCAAGAAGTACACTTTCAGGAATCCAAGTGCGAGAGAGTTGAAAGAGCTAGCAACTTTGGTTCCTAATCTTGACATCTTCAAAAACCGTTATGGGAAATTGATCTCTATCTTGAAGACCAAAGTGGAAAAGGGGATTCTTGAGACTCTTGTGCAGTTTTATGACCCAGTTTATCATTGTTTCACCTTTCCGGATTATCAACTTATGCCCACTTTGGAGGAGTATTCTTATTGGATTGGTTTTCCAGTTACGAATGATATACCGTTTAGTGGTATGTAGAAAGAGCCTAAGGTTGATGAGATAGAAGAGCTTCTTCAGTTGAAGATATTAGATGTGAAAGCAAATATGACCAAAAAAGGAGGAATTTGGGGATTGACTTCTAAGTTCTTTATCGGAAAGGCTTCTATGTTGGCTAACAAAGGAAGTATGATTGCTTTTGAGACATTTTTGGCCTTGCTCATCTATGGTTTGATACTCTTTCCCAACATTGACAACTTTATCGATATTAATGCTATTTGGATCTTCATGATTGGGAATCATGTGCCTACTTTGCTTGGGGATACTTATCATTCCATTCACCATAGGACTGATAAGAAAGGTGGACTTATCAACTGTTGCACTCCCTTGCTCTATAAGTGGTTTATTTCGCACTTACCTCAGACTAAGAATTTCTTGAGCAATCCTGATGGTCTCTCATGGTCTTAGAAGATCATGCCTCTTACAAATGAGAATATCCATTGGTATAATCCTTCTTATGACATTGGTGAGATTATTGATAGTTGTGGAGAATTCCCTAATGTACCTTTTCTTGGTATACAAGGAGGAATTACATACAATCCCATTCTTGCAAGGCGTCAATTTTGTTACCCCATGAAGGAGCGACCTGCTAGTATTCTTGTGTCAGGAATCTTCTATCTTAATCAGGATGGAGGTTCGGATATAAGAAATCGGTTTGTGCGTACTTGGCACCATGTTGATAGGAAGAGACATTTGGGAAAGATGCAATGTGTTGCTCTCAAAGACTATATGGATTTGGTTCAAGCTAGAGCTCACACCTTTCATATGCCTTACTTACTCGAGGAACCTTCTCTACTCATTACTCCACCATTGTCTTCCACTATTCCCATCGAGAGTAGTGAAGAGCACTTAGAGCTCGTGGCTAAGATGAGATTGGAAAGAGATGCTTGGGAGAAGAAGTTTCATGCTTCGGAAACTGAGAATCAAGAGTTGAAGATACATTTGAAAGAAAAAAACGAAATGCTTTATATCCAAGATGAGTGGTTGTTGGAGAAGGATGAACATATCCGCCGTCAGGAAGAGATACTTCAACAACATGGTGAAAAGCGGAAGAGACAACAAGTGGATTTATTTTCCTCTAGTAGTCATGAAGATTCAGTTGCATGGAAGGAAGTTGCTGATAAGCTGATGGTTGAGAAGACTCATTTGAAGGCCTATTTGGAGAAGCTCCGTAGGAAGCTGCAGAGAGGAGTTGGATCTTCATCAGAAGCTTTCCCTTCTAGTTTTTAGCTTTTCCGTTGTTTTGTAGTCTTGGATCTTTGAATCCTTTTGTAAGCTTTTCCATTACTAATGAAAGACGTTTTATGTTGTTTTTGCAAATGTTTACAAATAATGTCTTAGAGTTCCTTGAACACCAATAAAAAAAATCATTTGCATTGCATTTCATGCATCATTCTGCATTTTGGTCTTGCTTCCGAGAGTATTCCCAGGTCTTATTCAGTGTTCTTCATACAGAATCAAGCTGTCTCACCGGTATAACACTCGAGCTAACTGCAAGAAGAAGATGGAAGGTCTTGAACAAGAGAATCGTGAGTTACGTGAAGAGGTTGTTACTTCGAGATCTGGTGTGGAACGTCTCACTGCTCTAGTTGAGACATTGATGGCTGCTCAGAATCATAATCAGAATCAGGTTCCTCCTCCTAATGCCCAAGCTCAGGGTCACGCTACTGTGATTTCTGAAATTGCTGCTACAACAATTCTTGTTGTTTCTGTTGGGGCTACTCAGCAACGTATGCCTAATGGATATCCCTGGGGTATGCCTGAAGGTTATCTATCTGTTCCTGAGATGACTCGTCCTTTGACTCTTGTTATGGTCAACATGTCTCCTATTGTTCATACTGGTCCTTTTGTCCCAGAGCCCATTTATGATGATGCGCCAAGTGAAGATTTGGGTATCCACGACAGAATGGATGGTTTCCAAGATCAGTTTGAAGAACTGCAGAAAGAGATGAAAGCTCTGCGTGGGAAAGAACTGTTGATCGATACTGGCTCATCGCTGAATGTCATGCCAAAGTCCACTCTTGCTAAACTATCTTATGGTGGTATACCAATGAGATTTAGCAATGTGGTTGTGAAGGCTTTCGATGGATCAAAGAAATCAGTGGTCGGAGAGGTTGATTTGTTTATTGGTATTGGACTGTTTGTCTTCAAGATTACTTTTCAAGTGATGGATATCTTTCCTGCGTACAATTGCTTATTGGGACACCCATGGATCCATGAAGCTGGGGCAGTTACTTCTACTCTTCACCAGAAGTTGAAATTTGTGAAAGATGGAAAGATGGTGGTCGGGAATGGAGAACAAGCTTTGCTGATTAGTCATCTCTCTTCATTCCGTACTATAGAAGCTGATGAAGTGGTCATTAGAACTGCGTTCCAAGCCCTGTCTGTTAATGATGAATCCAAAAAGGACGAAGCTTCCATTGCCTCCTTCAAAGATGCTCAACTGGTGGTTCAGAATGGACATTCAGGAGTATGGGGACAAGTGGTGAGTCTGCAAGAGAACAAAAATAGAGCTGGTTTGGGATTCTCTACCTCAGACAAGTCTGTGATGAAACCTGAGTCTGCTTTTCGTCCTTATCAGAAGATATTTCATAGTGCTAGGTTCCTACACCCGACTCCTCCAAAGGTGGACGCTATTATGGAAGATGAAACAGAGCCAGAAGTGCCAAACTTTGTGACCCATGGAAAGATGATTAAGAACTGGATCACCATTGATGTTCCTGATTGCACTCATGCTTCAAATTAATTTGCTTTTATGTTTTTCAAAAATCCTTTCATTCTGCCCAAGATGAAAGAGAAGTTGTTGGGGCTTTTTTCTGTTTGTTTCAAACATTAAAATCATCAATAAAAATCATTTTGTTTCTGCATATACATGCTTTTTATCTTTTTGCTTTTTCTGAAAAGTGGTAACACAAAAAACCTTAAGAATATGTTTTCATTTGCCATAATCTGCACGCTTACATGATTGCATATATCTTTCCTTTTCCTGAAATAATAATCACTTGTGCAGATTAATCAATAAAACCATTGAAAGTAATGACCCTGCACCCTCTCCTAACTTCGAGTGTCCTGTGTATGAGGCGGAAGAAGAGAGTGATTTATGTATTCCTGATGAGATTTCCCGACTGCTTGAGCACGAGGAAAACACCATTCAGCCGTATAAAGAGCCGTTAGAAGTCATCAACTTGGGTTTCTGAGGAAGATAAGAAGGAAGGCAAGATTGGGGCACTGCTTGGTCAAGATGTTAAGAAGAGGATTGTAGAGCTTCTTAAAGAGTATGTTGACATTTTTACGTGGTCCTACCAAGACATGCCTGGGTTGGACACAGATATTGTGGAGCATCGTTTGCCATTGAAACCAGAATGTCCTCCTGTCAAGAAAAAACTAGGAAGAAGTCATCCCGATATGGCGGAGAAAATTAAGAATGAGGTCTTGAAGCAGTAGATGCAGGTTTCCTTGTCACTTCTGTATACCCTCAATGGATTGCCAATATTGTGCCTGTTCCGAAGAAAGACGGAAAAGTTTGCATGTGTGTTGATTATAGAGATTTGAATAAAGCCAGTCCGAAAGATGATTTTCCTCTTCCTCATATTGATATGTTGGTAGATAGCACGGTAAAATTTGAGGTCTTCTCCTTCATATATGGTTTTTCAGGGTACAACCAAATTAAGATGGCACCTGAAGACATGGAAAAGACAACCTTTATTACGCCATGGGGGACATTCTACTACAAAGTAATGCCTTTTGGGTTGAAGAATGTTGGCGCAACGTATCAGAGGGCTATGACCACTCTTTTCCATGATATGATGCACAAGAAATTGAGGTTTATGTCGATGACATGATTGCCAAGTCTCAGTCAGAGGAGGGGCACATGGAGGATCTTTTAAAAATTTTTCAGCGTTTGAGAAAGTATCGTCTCCGCTTAAATCCAAACAAATGCACTTTTGGGGTCCGTTCCAGGAAATTATTGGGTTTCGTTGTCAGTCAGACGCGAATTGAAGTAGATCCTGATAAAGTCAAAGCAATCCAAGAAATGCTAGCACCAAAGACTGAGAAACAAGTGAGAGGTTTCCTCGGACGTTTGAATTATATCTCCAGGTTCATTTCCGATATGACTGCTACCTGTGAACCAATCTTCAAGCTGTTAAAGAAAACTCAGGGATATGTGTGGAATGAAGATTGTCACAAAGCTTTTGACAACATCAAAGAATATCTGCTTGAACCCCCCATTTTGCTCCCTCTAGTTGATGGAAGACCTCTGATTATGTACCTCACAGTACATGTTTGAAAAACCTGCATTGACTGGGAGGATTGCTCGCTGGCAAATGTTGTTATCTGAATATGATACTGAATACCGAGCTCAAAAAGCTGTGAAAGGAAGTGTGTTGGCAAAGTATCTCGCTCACCAACCAATTGATGATCGTCAGTCTATCAGAACAGAATTCCCGGATAAAGATATAATGTATTTGAGAGCTCAAGATTGGGATGAGCCGTTGCCAGAAGAAGGACCAGATCTTGGATCCAAATGGGGTTTAATTTTTTATGGATCTTCTAATATTCATGGCCATGGTATTAGTGTTGTTATTATCACCCCGCAAGGTTCACATGTTTCTTTCATTGCAAGGATATGTTTTGATTGTACAAATAATATTGCTGAATATGAAGCTTGCATCATGGGACTTGAAGAAGCCATTAATTTGAGAATTAAGATTCTTGATGTTTATGGAGATTCCGCGCTTGTGATTAATCAGATTAAAGGAGAATGGGAAACTCGTCATCCTGGTTTAATCCGTTACAAAGATTACGCCAGAAGGCTGTTGACATTCTTTAACAAAGTTGAATTCCACCACATCCCTCGAGATGAGAATCAGAAGCCTTAGATTACAATCTGGCGTCTTGATAGACCTGCTCATGTGTTTGCAGTTGAGGAATCAACAGATGAAAAGCCTTGGCATTTTGATATTAAGCATTTCCTTCAGACCCAAGAGTACCCACTTGGGGCATCAAATAAGGATAAGAAAACTTTGAGGAGATTGGCTGGCAGTTTCTTCGTCAATGCGGATGTTTTGTATAAGAGAAATTATGACATGGTTTTGCTCAGATGCGTGGATAGACACGAAGCAGACATGTTGATGCGTGAAATTCATGAAGGTTCTTTTGGTACTCATTCCAATGGACATTCGATGGCTAAAAAGATGCTTAGAGCAGGTTACTATTGGCTGACAATGGAATCTGATTGCTACAAATTTGTAAAGAAGTGTCATAAGTGTCAAGTGTATGCTGACAAGAATCATGTACCTCCGACACTTCTCAATGTTATTTCCTCTCCATGGCCTTTCTCTATGTGGGGTATTGATATGATTGGCATGATTGAACCCAAGGCTTCGAATGGACATCGATTCATCCTGGTAGCAATTGATTACTTTACCAAGTGGGTAGAAGCTGCTTCATATGCTAATGTGACAAGGTAAGTTGTGGTCAGATTTATCAAGAATAACATCATCTGCAGATATGGTGTACCAAGCAAGATCATTACTAATAACGGCTCGAATCTGAACAATAGCATGATGAAAGAACTTTGTGAAAGCTTCAAGATTGAACATCACAACTCTTCGCCTTATAGGCCTAAGATGAATGGAGCTGTTGAAGCAGCAAATAAGATGGTTGTTACGTACAAGGACTGGCATGAGATGCTCCCATTTGCTCTGCATGGGTACCATACATCTGTTCGCACTTCAACTGGGGCAACCCCCTTTTCTTTGGTTTATGGTATGGAAGCAGTGCTACCCGTCGAGGTTGAGATTCCATCATTGAGAGTTTTAATGGAAACCAAGTTATCTGAGGCTGAATGGTGTCAGAACAAGTTTGATCAATTGAATTTGATAACAGAAAAGAGAATGATGGCTTTATGCCATGGTCAGTTGTACCAGAAAAGAATGAAGAAAGATTTTGATAAGAAGGTTCGACCTCGTGTATTCAGAGACGGCGATCTCGTGCTCAAAAGGATCTTGTCTTTCACCTCCGATTCGAGGGGCAAATGGACTCCTAATTTTGAAGGACCATATGTTATTAAGAAAGCCTTCTCTGGCGGTGCATTAATTCTTGCAACTATGGATGGAGAAGAGCTCCCACGTCCCGTGAATGCTGATGTAGTCAAGAAATACTTCGCCTAAAAATAATAAAAGAACAACTCGCTAAGTTGAAAACCCGAAAGGGCGGCTTAGGCAAAAAAGAGCGTCTCGGTGGATTGAAAACCCGAAAGGGCGGTCCAGACAAAAATTAGAGACATAAACAGAATAAAAACCCGGTGGATTGAAAACCCGAAAGGGCGGTCCAGGCAAAAGTTAGGGATTCATGGCAAGTAACTACATCATACAAGCCTTGATCATCAACAGTCATCTGTTTATCATGAGAAGTTCAACACATTTCAACGGAAGCCTTTGCTCAGGAATTCCAAGTTGAGAGAGAGGATGGGATCATTACATTTCAATGTACCTTTTTCCATAAAATTACCACTTTCCAAACTTTGTAATCATCCATGGGGTCTTGCCTTTTGGAGGCTACCATTCCGTTTAATAAAATTTGAGCCTCTACTCGTTACTGGCAATCTGATTTCTCCCATACCTCTAAAAAATGTCATTTATTGTTGATAGTACTCTTTGAAACAAAGAGAAAATTGATTTAAACAAAATCTTTTTTGAAAAAATATAAAAGAAGTTTTGTTTTGATTCATGAGTGCATTACAAGGAATGGATATGTTGATGTATTCAGGTGCAAAAAAGTAAGAATGTATTCCAGCTGGTGTACCATTGGCCTGGTTCAAATATGATGTAGAACTCAGCTATTTTGTTCTCTCAGCTCCAATATTTCCTCAGTTTTGGGTAGCATTTATTCTGAAGCCATCAAGAGTTTGATGTAGCAATTTTTGATCCTGTTTGTGGATGATACTTCGAGTGCTCAGCTCGAGACATGCTTGATTATGTTATTATTTGTACTCTATCTTTTGAGTTGATCCTTGGGCTAAGTTTTGGCAGCATATGCATCATTTACATGCATAAAAAACAGTCATGCATTCATATTTGCTATCATGAAGTTTATTGTCAATCAGATTTCTCTTTCATTTAGAGTGTCTTTAGGCAGAAAATACTCACTTTCCTTGAAATCCCCAATGAATTTGTTTCTATGTGGATAATATGTTTCAGTTGTTCTGTTCAGATGCTTACGAACAGAAATCTAGTGAGTTATTCCCTCACTTGATCTAGTCTTATTTGGCAGTTCCTTTCCATTTGGCCATGGATTGAATTTTGCTCGCTGGATGATGAATGTTGAGATTGTGCATTTATGTTTGCACCCCCAACCTTTGATAAGAAAAGCAAAGTATTATTGATTGCTCTCCACCGTCAGTGGTACGGCGGTACATCTCTTTTCTACCTCCAGTGGAACGTTGGTATCTCACCTTCAGTGGAACGTTGGTGTATCTTATTATCTTCATCGTCAGTGGTACATCGATGTATTTCTCTTTCATACCTTCAGTGGAACGTTGGTATATGTTATCGTCAATGGTACGACAGTACATCTCTTTTCTATCTCCAGTGGAACGTTGGTAGCTCACCTTCAGTGGAACGTTGGTGTATCTTATTAACTTCATTGTCAGTGGTACGTCGATGTATTTCTCTTTCATACCTTCAGGGTAACGTTGGTATATGTTATCGTCAATGGTACGTCGGTACATCTCTTTTCTACCTCCAGTGGAACGTTGGTAGCTCACCTTCAGTGGAACGTTGGTGTATCTTATTATCTTCATCGTCAGTGGTACATCGATGTATTTCTTTTTCATACCTTCAGTGGAACGTTGGTATTTGTTATCGTCAATGGTACGGCGGTACATCTCTTTTCTACCTCTAGTGGAACGTTGGTAGCGCACCTTCAGTGGAACGTTGGTGTATCTTATTATTTTCATCGTCAGTGGTACGTCGATGTATTTCTCTTTCATACCTTTAGTGGAACGTTGGTATATGTTATCGTCAATGGTACGGCGGTACATCTCTTTTCTACCTCCAGTGGAACGTTGGTAGATCACCTTCAGTGGAACATTGGTGTATCTTATTATCTTCATCGTCAGTGGTACGTCGATGTATTTCTCTTTCATATCATCAGTGGGACGATGGTGTGTTTTCTGTTAATGAATGATTGGTATTCTGATTCTCCAGTAAAAGGTGATAAATTTTCTCATCCCCAGTGAAAGAGGATGCATATTTTCTCATCCCTAGTGAAAGGTGGTGCTTTAACCTCTCTGGTGCGAAATGCTTCAACTCCTGCTAAGTTGTAAGCCTTTTAATGATGGGTGACGAAAACGATACCGCAACCTCATACAATATGCTTTTGAACGGACTATGCTGACGATGTACAAGCATTGTTTCAATTGCTAAACAGTGGAGATATAAGGATGTTAACCCCTCGTCAACCCCTTTTGAGCCTAAGAAGTAGATGTTTTCTTTCACGTACAAATTGAAACCTTTAATCATAACCCGGGGCAGGGTAGATTTTCAGTTAACTCAATTATACCAGTTGCTTTACATAAGTGATGATGGATTCCCGTAATTATCAAGTCAGGCAGTCAATATACATAAAAAAGAAAAAAAAAGAGAGAAAAAATGTTAAGTCAAAACCTATGAAGGAGACTTATCAAGAACTAAAACATCCCGCTGACTGTAATCTCAAAATAAACAGTTCAGACAAAAGTTAGGGATAGCAAAGCAGAAAAGAGGTTGCTAAAAGATCCTCGACAAAAGAAAACATTTCAAAAGAGGTATCTACAAATCCTCGACAAAATGAAAGTATTACCGAAAAGGATGACTGTCTGTCCAAATGAACTCCCGTTGCTTTAACCATCATCAAATGTCAAAGTTACGACTTCAAGCTCAGCTAGAACTTAAGCGCGAAGTTAACTGAGCATAGGATCGAAGAACATCACGAAGATCGGGATGGGTACAAATAAATTTTGAGCCTTTATCCTTTGTTTCTTAAACCGTGAACCAAGCCACGTTACAACCCTTAAAAGTCCTGATTGAAGCATGGTTAGTTCAAAAGCATACTGTCACCAAAAAGGTATCCTGACTCCTTATGGTTTACCACAAATGCGGAGTTGATATCTTGATTTATAAACGTCACATTCTTAAACATCACGTTTTTACATCTCCTGCTTTAATGCTTTTCTAAAAACAAGACATACATATGAATTTCATCTCATGATTTCATTATTAAACATATTCTGCTACATAATTTCAAATGTTAGCATCAGAAAGAATTTACACAGGATACAACTAATGACTAAAAGTCATCCCGACAGACGAAACCACTTCAGCAACGACATTTCTTACAACTGACTCAGTTGATTAGAGGTCAAACATACAAGGGGCATGACATTATTATCCAATCAATCTGGGGAACTCAAGTCAAGATTCCAAGAATCTCTCAAGAATGCCAAACAATCATGGGCATGCACCCAGGTGGGTCTGAAACCACTTCCCGATCAATCAGGGGCATCATACTAAGTTTATGGCTACTAGGGGAAAGTCACCCATGGTACACGTCTCATAAGTTCCTCGCAAGGCGAATTTCTTCAAGTGCCCTACTATCTGGGGGCAAAGCTACGCAAAGTCTGTTGACACTTCAACCAACACTCATTGGTGTATCCCAATCAATACAAATTCAGGAATGGTAGTTACTATAATACTGGGGGCACATTCCAGACATCCATGTCTTCCCACAAAGCCGTTTTCACAGGATCATATCCACACAGAGTAATCATTAAGAAGATATCTTCAAATGTTCTCGTCCCAACAAAGACTTAGCTCCTCAACGGAGTTTACATCTTCAACACTACCGGTTCCCCGACACTTATCTCTCCTCCAACATGGTTTATTAATATCTCTTATCCCCAGTCATGGTACATCAAGATTAATGGCTCTCATCCCCAAGCAGAAATCATAAATCCCCAGCTGAGCATCTCCAAAACAAGATCAAACATCAAAATCACAACAATACAGAAACTTATTTTCTCAAAACACTTCAAACAAGCATCAGTCATGCATCATATACATCACATACATATCCATACATTGCATACATTACTTCATGATAAACATACAGGGTTCTCATTTATTTTGAGAGACTCGTCATATAATACATGCATCATGACATTGCATATTCCTAACTTTGTTTTCAGGTTCCATCTCGACAAGCATTCCTCTCAGATATTGTCATACCCCAATTTTTGACCCTAAGATCATACATCATTTGCATATCAATCATCAATCAAGAAGTTTTCAACTTAGAACTTTACTTGTGATGTTGTATACAATTCATCTGCAAAGGAATCATCAAGCACCAATGTTTTTCTTGTATATGTTGTTTTACTAACCAAAATACCAAAAATATTACCTTGTGCTTTTGTATGCTTGTGTTTTGTAGGTACCAAGTCAAAGTATCCTTCAAAAAGGGCATTTTTCAACAATTTCATTGCGCAAATCGATTTGCATAAGGTGTAAATCGATTTACACAACTGTTTCTGCACCAAATTTGCTTCTGCCATCAGTGCAAATCGATTTGCATAATGTGCAAATCGATTTACATCACTGTTTTTGCCCCAGATTTTGCCTTTTTCAGCAATGTAAATAGATTTGCATAAAGTGTAAATTGATTGCACCAGTGCGAATTTGGAAAAATGAAGGCAAATTTCAGCTTTTGGAAGTGTTGACATCATTTGCAAGCATGGGAAGCATGACTTAGCTCTTGTATTTGATTGCCTACATCATTTGATCATAAACCCTCATGTGATTGCATCAAGACCATTGGATCTCTTTTTTGGCTCCAAAACCATTTCCCAAGCCTAATTCTATTTTCCAATCCTAACTCCAAACCACAAAAATTCCCAAGCCTAGCTCCTATAAATTGAGCCATTCCCCTCTTCATTTTTCAAGCTTTGATAGCCAAGAAAACTCTTGCTCTTTCTCTCCTCATCTCTTCCAAACCCCTCACTTAAAGCTCTCTTCTTCTTCCATAAAAATTAGTGAGTCACATCTTGAACCTCATTAATTTTGAGCTAAACCTCCATCTAAACATCACTTTCTTCATCAATTGTGAGAGATCAAGGCTTGTGGTTGTGTGTTCTTGAAGAAGATTCAAAGTTTGTGAAAGATTTGGTAAAATTCTAGATCCTTTCCATAATCCAAGATGTGATCCATTGTTGTTTATGTTTGATGCACCTTTGGTGCTACATTGCTGAGTTTTGCTTGCTTAATTGAAACATTTTCGTACACAGATTGATCCAAGATCACAAGGTGTTTGGTTATATGTTTAAACAAGTTTTCTTCTCTTGATTTGCTGTTTTTTTGAAAAACTGTGTTGTGCAAATCGATTTACATCTGGTGCAAATCGATTTACATAACTAGAAAACTGCGCAGATTTGAAAACAGAGTTATGCAAATCGATTTCCACTCTGTGCAAATCGATTTACATACGAGCAGAATGTGTTTTTTGCCTTTTTTTAACTTGTTTTTGGTTCTAACTCATCTTCTACTCCATTCTTTTGATATTTTCTTTGAATCACAAATTAGAGGCCTAATTTCTCTCTAATATCAATGGACTTAGGGCGTCGATAGGATGAGAATCCAAATCCGCAAAATTAAGTGATTAAAATTATGGATGAAAGGAGCTTTTGAATGTGGTTCCATCTTTTACTTCTTTTTATTTTGATCGATGAAAGTCTTAATGCCTTGAGAATTCTTATGGGTTCTTGGTAAAGACTAGATCGCTTCATATTTTTCTTTTCGTGCGGTATTGCTTTGGGAGAGTGATCTACATATCGCTTCTATCGCATGCATTAGCACATAAAGTTTTAACCGGCCTCGTTGTAGGGTGAGTTCTACATAAATCACTTGGCGATCTGCTTAACATAGCGCAATATTTCGTGTCCCGAATCAAAAAAAGATCAAATATGGAAGAGAATTGTATGCGGTTGATTTAAGACTTATAGAGGTTTATCGTGTAGTCGCTATGATTTTATCAAGCTTTTGATAAATGTCCATTGAATTTAAATCCAAGAACATCCTTCACTCACCATCGATCTTTCTTACTAACTTTGATAACATACTTGACAAGTTTCAAGATGGTTATCTTTAACATCTAACAATTGACTTTAATTTCCGCAATTTATTATATTGCTCTCTATATTTTGCTTTATGCTTTACTTTATCATATCATCATATTTACATTCCGCTATTTTTTCTTTGTCCATTTGGACGTATTGTTTATGTTTCCGCTATTTTCTTATTGTCCACTTGGATCATACTTTACTTTTATGCTAAAGCACTAATAAACAACAAAAATCTAAAACCCGTTTAAGGCTCTCTTTCGGACTATTGGTTACTATCCCGAGCATTTTGGAGATTCTGACTTATGGACTTAGTGCCTCTAGACCCTTATTCTGTTATTACTCTGTGGTTGTTCTGTCTGTCTGGCATTGGATTGTTGTCTGTTTGTGTATGCAGGTATTTCCTTGAAAGTCCTTGATGGTTAATTCCAAGGCATTGAGATAAGGATTTTACCCAAAAACAGTCGTTACTCTGCCCGATTTTTGTCAGAATTTTAGTGTGCTTAATGCAAAGTGGTACTAAAGATAATAAGTTCATCTGGATCCCCAAGTTATAATGTGTTGGTCTGGTATTGATAAGTCCAAAGGATGGGATATCTTCCTTGACTCATAATGTCAAGTGTTGGCTTCTTATTTCGGTTAGACCGTTCTTTTCCTTAGCCTTTATATTATGCACTAGGTTAGCCTCTTCATCTCCTCCCCTTCTTAGATTTTCCAAATCTTCTCCCTTTTTAAAAAACCTTCTTATGTTTGCAACCTTTTCAAATCTTTTCTTAAAAATATCTTTTGCCCTTAGTGTCTTTTCTTCAAAAGTTTAGACATAACTAATTGTTGAAACGAGTGGCGATGCCCCACGATTTTGAAATTGATTGATATAATGAGATCTTTTTCGCGTGAGAGAGCTAGTGGCATACTCGTTGATTTCTATCAAAGTTGGAGCACTTCTTTCATTTTCGATGCAAATAACTCGTTTGTTCTCATGCTCAAGATCAATGGCTGAGTATTTCTCTCCGACGATGAGAAAGTGTTTATTCGTTTTTAAAATGTTTTCCCTTTAAGCGGAACTACATTAGCTCTGACTTCTCCATTGCACTGAGGAGGTATGTAGGCACAAGATATAATGTCTTGCCGAGCTTATTTTAAAAATAAAACAAACCCTTTTTTAGCACACACACGACACAGATTTTCAAAAAGGTTCATGTGGAATACCACAGATATGAGGGGTGCTTAAAACCTTCCCCTTGTATAATCAAAACCCGAAACTGAGTTCTCTTTTGTTTTAAAAAAAAACTTTGGGTTTTTCGTTCTTTTCCCTTTTCCTTTGGAAACACTAAAGCGCGGTGGCGATTTCAAACGAAATATTGAGTCGAGTCAATATAATGGATTCGATCTCAGATTTTCCCCGCTACAAATATAATCAAGCTTCATCAAATAACCTATCAACTCTAACAAGCAAGCATTATCTATCAGATATGGTCTAATGTATGACTCGTTCTGGTATTCTCAGTCAGACATGGTCTAATGTATGACTCGTTCTGGCATTATCCAACAGATATGGTCTAATATACGACTCGTTCTGACGTATTCCATCAAATATTATCCAATGTATGTTTCGTTCTGATATCCCTCCTCAGATATGGTCTAATGTACGACTCGTTCTGACATTCTTCCTCATATTTGATCTAATATTCTCCTTCAGATATGGTTTAATGCATGACTCATTCTGACGTCCTCGATCATATATGGTCTAATGTATGACCCGTTATGGTATTCACATTCCAATATCTAATTCTATCATCACGAACTGTGTAGACACAATCATCTTTCCATGATCTAATTCAGTTACTACGAACGGTGCTGACACGATCGACCTTCAAAGATCTAATTCTATCATCACGAATGGTGTAGACACGATCATCTTTCCAAGGTCTAATTAAGTTACTACGAACGGTGCTGACACGGTCGACCTTCAAAGATCTAATTCTATCATCACGAACGGTGTAAACACGATCAACTTTCCAAAGTCTAATTCAGCTACCACGAACGGTGCTGACACGACTAACATTCAAAACCACTTCTCAACACTTCAAGTTCAGATATAGTCTAACGTATGACTCATTATGACTTTCAAAACTTATCAAGACAGGGGGCATCTTAAAGCCCACTTCATATCCCTAACATCCGGATGGCATCTCTCAGCCCATCCCCGATGGTAAAAATTTCTAGGTACTCTAGTGTTTAATCTTCTTCCACCTTCAGATACCGATTGGCATACAAACCACTCTACATCTTCAGGTTTAAGAAGATTGAATAGGGGAAGCTGTCATACCCCAAAATTTGCCCGTCTCATTTCACCTTTTAAAACTCATACCAAAGTTCAAAACTCAAAGGCACACTCCCCTAGACAAAGACCTCCTGAACTAGGGTTTTGAATTTTCTAAAGAAAATCAATGAATCAAAGTCTCCAATGGATTTCATATGGCTTATGATGTTTCAAACTATCTCTACGGAAAAGTACAAGCTTCAATTCCAAGGATTTCCCAGTCAATTGCTCAGAAAGTCAACAGTCGACTAGTTTGACCTAAATGTCAACTGTGGTCAAAGTATAGTCAAAATTCCTGATTTTTGGTCAACATCCTTATTTTGAAGTATAATTCATCATATGATCAAGGATTGATCATGATTCATCAAGAAAAGTGCAGAAATCAACAAAATTCAAAGTTCTAAATTAGGGTTTTTAGACTAAAAGTCAACTAAACTTTGACCAGCCATCACTTTCACATGGAATATCAGAAATTTTCCATCCAAAGCTCAATTTGAAGGAAATTGAATTCTCTACAACTTTGTCTCTCACAAGCCCATTCCAAAAATGCTTCAATTGAGAGATATGGATCAAAAGATTATAGGTCCTTTTTGAAAGGCAACCAAAAGCAGTTTTTTGTCAAAGCCCATATCATTAAGATAAAATCCTCAAATGGAAAAAAGCTTCCAAAGTGGCTTGTAAAGGACATCTTTAGGTTTCCAAAAAGGCCTAGAACTCCTCCGTATCTTAAAATTTGAGAGAGATATGCAATGTCAAAGTTGGACAATTTTGAAGGGAAAAATGTGAAACAAAAGGCTTCAAAATGGATTTCTTTGCAAAGATGCCCATGATTTTAAGATCCAATCTCCATCCTCATGATATGCAGAGCCCAAAATCCAATTTCCACGAATTTATTTGATTTATTTGATTTTATATGGATTTTTCATTCATTTAAAAGTGATATAATGCATGAAAATCAAAGGAAAATCAAAGATTTTATTGGAGATATTATATTGATTAATTTTAATCATCAATCACACCACATAATACTCCAAATTTTGTGTTAATTACAATCGGTAAGATTGGATTGAAATTGGACATATTGAGGAAGATTTACAAATCAATTTCAATCAAATTTCCAATTGATGATTCAAGGATATTTAGCCCAGAATTGGTACCCTAATCCTATCTCCTATAAGTACTTAACAATTTCAAATGACAAAAAGGAGAATCGGCAGGCTAATGAACCCTAACCAAGGTAATAAAAAACGTGACATTCAAGCAATTTGCAGGTCTGGAATTCAGTTGATTCAAGCTATTACGAGGTGTCTAAGCTACTCATCGGTGTCTTCTAAGTCATTCTCGAAATCCACAAGCGTTCAGAACTCGCAGAATCCATAGAAACACGCTCACGGTTTGGTGCTTCTCTTTCAAGTTTGATTTTAACTTTCCACGCATGTTTAATCCGATTTGACGGCATATTTATATTTGTATGGATGTTTTGAAGCTTTCTGAATGGTTTAATTGAATAATAATTGCAGGGATACTGTAATACGGTGAACTAACTTTTTAGAAAAGGTTGCGGTAAGCAAGAATTGCCACCGACTTTTATTTTATCCAATTGGAAAGGCTAAAAGAATAGGAAAGACCTTTAAAAGATTTTGAGTTCGGGGGGTAGGTTATACAAAGGGAAGGTTTAAAGCACCCTTTGAATCCATGGTTATCCACGGGCTCTTAATTGCTTAGCTCACATTGTTTTCAAAATTGTTTGAAGTGTCGTGTGTGTTTAAGAGAAGATTTCAAAGAAGAAATTTAGCTTGTAAATAAGCGTAGTCTTTTTGAATTTGATTTTGAAAAGAGTGGGAAAAAGATTTTGAATTTAGAGCAAGCAATTAGTAGCAACTACCCTAAGTTTTGAAATTTGTTCTTTTAGCTTTTCAGGGTGAAAGGGTCTATCCATACCATGAGAGGGCAGGAAGTCTTTCAATTGGATGTTTGAAGGGTCATCAAAGTTTATCGTTCGCCACAAGACTGTCTCTGCCATAAAGAGGGTAGGTAGTCTAAGGGAAGGATATAATAGTCATTTAATATTTTTAGGCATCATGCGAGGATACCTTGGCAATTGGGACAATCATCTTTTACCGAGGAAATTTCGAGGGACTAGATGATTTTCAATCTCTTTAGGAAACCTTGCTTTAGGTATCCTCGGAATCGAGGGACTTGACTATTATTTAGTATAATTAGAGGCAACAGAATCATAAGGCAACAGCCAACAAAGGCAACAAGAGGGATTACCCTAAAGGTGTGTGGGTGCAACAATCACGTGATTAAGTTCAATTATTTATCTTGTAATTAGTTATCCTAATTCAGTTCAAGGCTTGCACTCCCTAAGATTACTAACCACGCAGTTTAAAATTGCAGAAATTAAAGGCAGAAAAATATAAAGTCCTACGCTATTACAATAAACACCTGCTAGGAAGGGGAAATAAAAGGTAGAAAATAAGAGGGACCAATAATTAATCAGAACCCTTGATCAATTCTGAAAATTAAAAGGAAAATAAATAATGGTGAGTGCATTACAAGTTCACTGGCGATTGAAGCAAACCCTATTTTAAGGCAAAATATAAAAGAAAAATAAAATGATTTAGAAACTTAGCTTTTCGCTCTAGTATGGCGAGTGGCTTGAAGGATCTTTGATTAATCCTGAAAATTGAGCGCAAAAAAGAGGCATGTTAGTGCATTAAAGACCTCAACAATTATAACGTGACAAATCAAAAATTAAAATGGTAATTATATAGGCAAATAAAAAAGGGAGAGGCAAAAGGGGAACCCCAAATGGGACAAAAGTTAATTATGGTTAATAGAAGAAAAAGGTAAAAACCTAGACTAAGGTTAATGGACAACACCTACCAATAATAGTGATTACTGATCATGACAAAAACAGGGTTTAAGGCATAAAATAAATTTAACTAGCCCAAAATTAAATTGTTACCCTAAAATAATTATTAGCTTAAAAAAACTAAAAAAAACCAATTATTTTAATGTCATAAGAAAAATCGGGTTTTTGATTAAATAATTGACAAAATATATCATTAGTAGTAAATATAAATTTTAGGGAAAATAATTAATGAGAAAAAGGGAGGAAAGAAAATAGAAATAAAAAATAAAAGAAAACAAGAATTATATAATTAAAACTAAATTTTTTTAAATGAAACTTAGCTGGGATTCTGTGTGGTGGAGAGTGAGGATCCATGGTGGGCTAGCAATCTCAAGCGCGTTGAATGTGTAATTGGACGGATCTGACGGTATATGAGACTAGGTGTATTGTAAGCCTTGCGTGGGTGTGCAACACTGGATCTGGGATCAAATAAATTGTCAAAAATACATTGTTAGACCTGGGGATCGAATCCAGGTCTCTTGGAATGCCAACCGTATGCCTCAGCCATTTGTGCTGTAATCGTTAGTCAATAATATATTCATTCAAAATTAACAAATATCAGAATAATAATGAAAACCAAAGCAATCAAAAGAAGAGTCAAAGTGGGGCGTGGTGTTGCACGTGAGCCAACGATTATTGGATAAGGGAAATCGTTGACCGCTGACCAACCATTAGGAAGTGGAGAGAGAAGTCAGCAACTTGGACTGGCCAATGGAAACGTACGAAGAGACCACGCGTGTAGGTCCACTATTCCCGAATTTTTGCCGCCACTGGAACTGTACATCCGGTCACCATCTCCGATCATCTCAAACATCAACCCTGCAAAACAATCATCACATGCAATAAAAAATAACCCAGATCCCGTAAATCAAGCACTACGATTTCAATGGTAGGCTTAGTTTTGAGTGACACGGCCTTTAGGTGCAAACACGAAGCAACATGAGTTTCACGCCCTAACAATGGCGTGTCACGTCTCCTGCATAAAAACTCATAAACAAAGATACTAAAACGTCCCAAACATCAATACAAGTGAATACATGTGCATGGAATCAACTAAAAACGCGTGGATTTGAAAAAACAAAAATCATAATTGTGAAGGAATATGAACAAGCATGTTATGAGTGATTGCACGTTATGGGATTCATGTTTGGATCCATACTTACTCTAAATCGTCTCAGGAAGAGATTGGAGACGTTACTTCTGATTGCAAGTGGCTGGAGCATACAGAATTTGTATGCCCTAGATATGAACTTTTTGGAACTCTTGAGAGGCACTTTGAGACAAGCTTTTTTCGTCAATCCTTAAGACTGAATAGTAGGGAAATATATAATGTGTGAATTAGGGTTGATTCATGGCTTGATTCTTGGCATGAGGATACTTTGAATCATATGAGAGACCATGGAATCCACTTGAAGTATCAGAAGTTCAAATTCCTTGATCAAATCAGAAACCCTATTTCTGAATCTTGTGCTTAGGAGAAGAGTGAGCTTACACTGTCTTGAGCAATTGCAAGTCAAGTGTGTAAAAACATATTGGAATATGAAGGGAAAATTTTGGGGTATGACAGCTGCCCCTGTTCAATCTTCTTATACCTGAAGATGTAGATTGGCATGTGTGCCTGTCGGAATCTGAAGGTAGAAGAGGATTGAACACTAGAATACCAAGAAATTTGCCCTTGCTGATGGCGAAGGGACTTTTCGGAGATGGGCTTAAATATGCCACCCAATTATTAAGAGATTTGATTGAGATGGGCTTAAAGATGCCACCCAGCTTGATAGACTTAAGAGTCAGAATACGTCGTACGTTAGACTGTATCTGAAGGATATACTTAGGATGAGTCGTACGTTAGGCTGAATCCACCGTATTGATAAGTGTCAAAGTAAGATGTACGCCAGGATAAAATTTTTAGGACGAGTCGTATGTTAGACCGGATCCAATTTGCATTCGATAAATGTCTAGAAAGTCGTGCGTTAGGCTGAAGGATGGGTCGTGCGTTAGAATGAAGGATGGGTCGTGCGTTAGACCGAATCCAATTGCATTGGTAGATGTCTGGAAAAGTCGTGCGTTAGGCTGGAGGATGGGTCGTGCGTTAGACCGGATCCAATTTTGCATCGGTAGATGTCTGGAATTTCGTGCGTTAGGCTGAAGGATGAGTCGTGCATTAGACTGGCTCCACTGTGTTGATAATTGTCTGAATACACCGTACGTTAGGTTGTATCCTATGATGAGTCGTACATTAGACTGGATCCTTTGTATTGAGAAGTACCAGAATGAGCCGTACGTTAGGCTACATCTGGGTTCGATGTATTGAGGAGTGTTTGTTGGAGGTCGATCATACCAACACCGTTCGTAGTGACAGAATTAAATCTAAGTCTCTTGATTATCTCTGAACTATCTTTGGAGAATACCCGAAACTAAGTATCAGAACTAAATTATTGTCTTGATTATCTCTGAACTATATTTGGAGAATATCAAAATTAAATATCTGTCTTGATTATCTCTGAACTATCTCTAGGGAATACCCGGAACTAAGTATTAGAATTAAATCTCTGTCTTGATTATCTCTGAACTATCTCTGGAGAATACCCGGAACTAAGTATCAGAATTAAATCTTGGTCTTAATTATCTCTGAACTATCTCTGGAGAATACCCGGAACTAAGTATCAGAATTAAATCTCTGTCTTGATTATCTCTGAACTATCTTTGGAGAATACCCGGAACTAAGCTACTCATCGGTGTCTTCTGAGTCATTCTCGATATCCACAAGCGTTCAGAACTCGCAGAATCCATAGAAACACGCTCACAGTTTGGTGCTTCTCTTTCAAGTTTGATTTTGACTTTCCATGCATGTTTAATCCGATTTGACTGCATATTTATATTTGTATGGATGTTTTGAAGCTTTCTGAATGGTTTAATTGAAGAATGATTGCAGGGATACGTTTACACCATGGTTAAGGTTTTAGAGCTTCCAATTGGGGCTTTATGATGTAAGAAAAATTAGACAAAACCAGAGCCATTATCGTGTTCGGCGGGTCGACTCCAATCGATCCATGGTCTTGAGATAAATTTATATTGCAAATTTGTGTGACCTTGATGATTACAGGTGATAACCAAACGCAAGGAAGAAGACGACCCAAACAAGTCGCGCGCGGGTTACGTTTGAAATGCTGAATATTTTATTTTTTTATATATTATGTTTTACGGTTGCCTTGTTAACAGCGAATTGAAGACGAAGCAGTGGCGAAGAGGCGCGTCATAAACGTTCATCCAATGCGCAAGGGCAGGGGTTCGATCCCTTCTTCTTGCGTTTTTTTTCCTTCACTTTTACTTTTTCTTTAGATAACATTGGTTGCAGGTTCAAGTGTTGCCATCCCACACACGCGTATGGGGCACCGGCCAATCTGAACCATCAGATCAAGAGCTCATCAGATCTAACGTCCCTGAAGACGTGGACGTACCATAGTCCTTCAAAGCCTCACCACACTGAATCAAAGCTAAGCTTTTTTCATTTATTCAATAATTATTTTTTATATTGTTTGTTTGTTTATTTAATAAAACTTCTTTTAATTTTTCTTTTTTATAAAAATCATAATAATTTGTTCCTAATAATATTTATTTGATTTAAATAATTAATTTAATTTAGTTGTTTAATTATTTAGTTAGGTTAATATTTTTATTAATTGATTATTAGGGTTAGATAATTTAATAGAAAACATACTTTTTCCGATTTAATTAATTAGGGTGAAAACTGATAATTAATTAACTTAGTTTTTTTATTATATTAACCATGGTTAACTTGTGCCCTAATCAGGGTTGCAAGGTTTGTCATTAGATCACTCATGCACTAAAATTTCTCTTCTTTGTGCAAAATTTCAAGGCTACCCCAAGATCCTTCAGCCACGCGCCACACCAAATCAAAAAGCTAAGTTTCTGATTTTTTTTAACATCATTTTATTTTTTATTTTGCCTTTTGATTTAAAATAGGATTTGCATCAATAGTCAATGTATCTGTAATGCATTAACCGTTTCTCTTCTTTATGCCTAATTTTCAGGGTTAACTAGATTGATTAAAGCTCAAACTTTGTGGTAACCGTAAACTTATCATCTATTTAATTATTTCTTTTTCTTTTGTGGTTTGCCTACAAACCCTTTGCCTTATCATGTAACTGCTCCGAGGTTGTAATAGTAATTAGGGTTTAATTTTGCTGCTTTATTTTCTGATTAACTGCGTGGCTAGTAATTTAGGGCGTGAAAACCTCGAATTGAATATAGAATAATTAATTACAAGATAATTATCTGAATTGAATCACGTGATTGTGCACCCACACACCTTTAAAGGTAACCCCTCTTGTTGCCTGTTGTCTTGTTATTTGCTGCCTTGTTTATTATAGAATAGTCAAGCCCCTCGGATACGAGGATGCCTCAGCAACTGTTGCCCTCTGTTCATTCTCATCACTAAAGATCATAAGTCCCTTCGATGCTGGCTTCGGTTATATGATCTCGTCCCCCGAAGTTGCCTACGATATGATGTGATAGTCCTTTTCGATTGCTGAGGCGTCCTCATTGGTTGCCTAAAATGACTATTTCGTCCTTCCCTTAGACTACCTGCCCTCTTCATGGTAGGGACAGTCTTATGGCGAACGATAATTTCGACGACCCTTCAACCTCCAATAAAAGGACTTCCTACCCTCTTATGCTATGGATAGCCCTGAAAGGCTAAAAGAACCTTTTTAATAGGGGTAATTCTGAAGGATAGAAAAACACTTAGAAAGGGGGGGTTTGAATAAGTGTAGCTTTAAAAACTTGACAGATAAAAATAAATTGCACAGTTATTTTTATCCTGGTTCGTTGTTAACTAAACTACTCCAGTCCACCCCCGCAGAGATGATTTACCTCAACTGAGGATTTAATCCACTAATCGCACGGATTACAATGGTTCTCCACTTAGTCAGCAACTAAGTCTTCCAGAGTCTTCTGATCACACACTGATCACTCCAGGAACAACTGCTTAGATACCCTCTAAGACTTTCTAGAGTATTCTGATCCACATGATCACTCTAGTTACAACCTGCTTAGATAACCTCTAAGACTTCCTAGAGTATTCTGATCCACACGATCACTCTAGTTCCTTACAACTTAATGTAATCAATTCTAAGAGTATTACAATTGCTTCTTAAAAGCTATAATCACAAACTGTGATATTTCTCTTAACGTTTAAGCTTAATCTCACTAATATATTACAACAGCAATGTAGTGAGCTTTGATGAAGATGAAGATTCTGAGCTTTTGGTTTAACAGTGTTTCAGCAAGTCTTTTTGAATAATCTTGTTCAGAGTTGTTAACCTTGCTTCTCATCAGAACTTCATATTTATAGGCGTTGGAGAAGATGACCGTTGAGTGCATTTAATGCTTTGCGTGTTCCGTACAGCATCGCATTTAATGTTATACGCTTTTGTCAACTACCTCGAGCCTTGTTCACGCTGTGTCTACTAACGTTGCCTTTAATAGCTTTTAACGTTCCTTTTGTCAGTCAACGTAGCCTGCCACTTGTACTTCCTTCTGATATGATGTTTGTGAATACAACGTTTGAATATCATCAGAGTCAAACAGCTTGGTGCATAGAATCTTCTGATCTTCTGACCTTGAAGTGCTTCTGTGCGTGATACCATCAGAACTTCAGTGCTTCTGATCTCATGTTCTTCTGATGCTTCCATAGACCCATGTTCTGATTCTGCTTCGACCATCTTCTGATGTCTTGCCAGACCATGTTCTGATGTTGCATGCTGAACCCTTTTGAGACAAAGCTTCTGAGCGCTGAATTATGCATACTCTTTATATATTTCCTGAAACGGAAATTGCATTGGATTAGAGTACCATATTATCTTAAGCAAAATTCATATTATTGTTATCATCAAAACTAAGATAATTGATCAGAACAAACCTTGTTCTAACAATCTCCCCCTTTTTGATGATGACAAAAACATATATAAATGATATGAATTTGCGATCAGAAAGAGCAGACGGCAAAAGACAAATTACACAGCTATAGCATAAGCATATGAATATGTCTCCCCCTGAGATTAACAATCTCCCCCTGAGATAAATAATCTCCCCCTGAAATAAATACTCGAAGAACTTTAATAAAAGACTTCCCTGATTATTTCGGTAGAGACGATCACATAAGCTTCTGTCTTCAGATAATTCATAGCTTCTGACTTCTGCTTCCATTGGACAGCTTCAGAACTAGAATTTCTTTAGATCCTTAGAACACTCACAGCTTCTGATTCCTGCTTCCATCTAGGACAGCTTCAGAACTTGAATTTCTTTTGATCTTTAGAACATTCACAGCTTCTGATTTCTGCTTCCATTTAGGACAGCTTCAGAACTTGAGTTTTCTGGATCTTTAGAACATTCGCAGCTTCTGATTTCTGCTTCCCTCGGATAGCTTCAGAACTTTGAATTTCTACCAACATCACTTCATGCTAGATTTGTATCAGAACATTGTTGAATGTACCAGAGCATCATCAGAGCATCTCTACATCCTGAAATGTTACAGAACAAAAAAACTAAACGACAAAAGTCAGCATGAACGAGTCAGAACATAAAATGTATATTAGAACACATGATATGTATCAGAGCCATATAGGCTAAAATAATGTGTTAGAGCAAATAGAATTTTGTCAAAGCAAATAGACAAAAATGGATCAAATTCTATTATCAGTGCTTCTGATTCATTCTTCTTTCTTGCTTCTGATTTCTGAAGCTTGACAGCACTCAGCTTGCTTCAGTTTCCATGAGCTTATTCTTTTTACAGAATAACACTTCTTATGGTTTTGCTTCTTGTGTTTGCTTTGAAGATTCTCTTCACTTCTTTATACCTGCAAAACACTTAAACCATATAGAACTTGCAGTTCTTGTTAGTAAATGTGTGGGAGCTTTACCCAGCAACTGATAGATTAATCAAATCATTTATCATTTATCTTCTCCCCCTTTTTGTCATAACATCAAAAAGAATATCTCAAAAGATTCAGATGAATAAAACGACAAATAAAAACACTGGAATGTAAAAACAAAGAAACTTTTCATTGATAATCAACAAGAAAGATTACAAAAGGTTCCTATGTTTAACAAGATGAGAAACATTCCTAGCAAATACATAAAAAGTCATCCCAAGAGGAAATGACTACAAAAATTAAAAACAAAACCCTAGCAAGACACATTCTGTGTCAACCCATCAAGAATCCCTGAGGACTTCTTGTCTTCCAGACTAGAACCTCCACTGTAGGAGAGATCCCAGAGACCAAAGAGGAAGAGAGGGACAGTTCACAGACAGAGAACTGCTGTTGCAAACGGGGCTTTCCCTTAACATAGAAGTTAAGAATATCATCCTTAACCTCTTCCCATAACTCAAGAAAGTCTTCTGTCTTTGGATGAAAGTTGATAACAACATCAAAGAAGAGGTCTGACTTGAGAGGTATTAGGAGAGCCATCCCGAGATATGCAGAGATCTGCCGCCTTTGAGTCATAGATCCAGACAAAGGTTTCAAGATGAACGCAAGGTTTGAACTAGGATTTTTTTTTTTTTTTTTTTTTAAAAAAAAAAAACTTTGTTTGAGCAAGAGAGAAAAACAGGAGAGAGAGAAGAAAAAAAAAAAAAACTTGATGAGGAATGCAAAGAGATAGAGAACGAAGAGCGTTTGAAGAATATTTAAAAGAAAATAAAATGAAACAAATGATGGATAGCATTTAATGTTACGTGACATGAGGAGAGATAATAAAGACAAATGAGGTGACTAGCACAGTTACCTATGGTCGGCGTCCCTTCAACTGCACGCGCGCTTATCCATGAATAATAACGACAGGTTTACCATCCCGAGATAAAACGTTACAGCTGTTTGCTTTAAAAGAGGTTCTAAATCAACTTAGACAATGAAACGTTAGTAATAACCGAATCATAATTTCTAAAAGATTTCAATCAGAACTTCTGATAAAAAAAAAATCCACATTCATTTCAGAAGATACTCATACGTAAGAACTTCTCATCTTCTCATTCTGGGCATAAATCCATACCGATGTTCTTCAGAATGAACTTAAACCTATCTTCAGCCAGGGGTTTTGTAAAGATATCAGCCCATTGATGGTCTGTATCCACAAAGTTTAAAGATATAACACCCTTCTGAACATAGTCCCTTATGAAATGATGTTTAATCTCAATGTGTTTAGCCTTTGAATGAAGAATAGGATTCTTAGATAAACATATAGCAAAAGTATTATCACAGAATATAGGAATGTTACTCTCATATATCTGATAATCTTCTAACTGACTCTTCATCCAGAGCATCTGTGTACTGCAACCAGCAGCAGCGACATATTCTGCTTCTGTTGTTGATAGAGCAATAGTTGCTTGCTTCTTGCTATACCAGGAGATCAAATGACTTCCAAGAAATTGGCAACTTCCTGAAGTACTCTTTCTTTCAATTCTGTCTCCAGCATAGTCAGCATCGCAGAATCCTACTAAGTTGTATTCTTCAGATTTTCTGTAAACTAAGCCAACATTAGTAGTACCTTTCAGATACCTTAGAATTCTCTTAACAGCAGTTAAATGAGATTCTCTAGGATCTGATTGGAATCTAGCACACAAACAAACACTGAACAAAATGTCAGGTCTAGAAGCAGTCAAATATAGAAGAGATCCAATCATACCTCTGTATAACTTCTGATCTACCTTCTTACTTACCTCATCCTTACCTAGGATGCATGTTGGATGCATAGGAGTTTTGGCTTCTTTGCAGTCTAGAAGATTAAACTTCTTCAGAAGTTCCTTCACATACTTGGTTTGGTGAACATACGTTCCTTCTGATGTTTGATTTATTTGTATTCCAAGGAAATACTTGAGTTCGCCCATCATGCTCATTTCAAACTCAGCCTGCATAGACTCAGCAAACTCCTTTCCAAGTGTAGCATTAGATGTTCCAAAAATAATATCATCTACATATATTTGACAAATTAAAATATCCCTTTTAAAGGTTTTACAAAAGAGAGTAGTGTCCACTTTTCCTCTAGTGAAACCATTATCCAGAAGGAAAGAACTTAAGCGTTCATACCAAGCTCTGGGAGCTTGTTTCAATCCATATAACGATTTCTTTAGTTTAAAAACATGATTAGGAGACATAGAGTCTTCAAAACCAGGAGGTTGATGGACATAAACTTCTTCATCTATATAACCATTTAAGAAGGCACTCTTAACATCCATCTGATAGAGAGTGATGTTATGTTGAGTGGCAAATGAAATTAATAGACGAATAGATTCTAACCTGGCCACTGGTGCAAAGGTTTCTGTATAGTCAATCCCTTCTTGCTGACTATAACCCTGAGCCACCAGTCTGGCTTTGTTCCTTATCACTTCACCTTTCTCACTGAGCTTGTTTCTGAAGACCCATTTTGTACCGATTATATTGAATCCATCTGGTCTAGGAATAAGATCCCAAACATCATTCCTTGTAAACTGATTCAGTTCTTCTTGCATAGCAATTATCCAGTCTGGATCTTCTAGAGCATGATCAATAGAAGTTGGCTCGATCAAAGATACAAGACCTAATTGACAGTCTGCATTGTTCTTAAGGAATGCTCTTGTTCTGATTGGATCATCCTTCTTTCCAAGAATGACATCTTCTGAATGACCAGAAGTGAGTCTGGATGATCTTCTGACAGATGGTTCTTCAGAAATGCTTAGATTGTCCAGAGAAGCTGATACTTGATCTTCAGATTCTTTGCTTCTGAGAAGCTCTGCTTCTGATGCGTTGCTTCTTGGCTCAACAACTTCTGATATATCAATATCACAATCTGCAAAATTATCAAACTGCTTTGGTTTTTCAGAACCAAGCTTATCATCAAACCTGATATTGATTGAGTCTTCCACAATCAATGTTTCAGTATTGTATACTCTGTAGCCTTTTGAGCGTTCAGAATATCCAAGAAAGAAACATTTTTGTGCTTTGGAATCAAACTTACCAAGATGGTCTTTAGTGTTCAGAATAAAGCATACACATCCAAAAGGATGGAAATATGAAATGTTGGGGTTTTTATTCTTCCACAATTCATAAGGAGTCTTATTTAGAATAGGTCTGATAGAGATTCTATTCTGAATATAGCATGCAGTGTTTATTGCTTCTGCCCAGAAATGCTTAGCCATATTGGTTTCATTGATCATGGTTCTGGCCATTTCTTGCAGAGTCCTATTCTTTCGTTCTACAACTCCATTTTGCTGTGGAGTTCTAGGACAAGAGAAATCATGGGCAATACCATTTTCTTTGAAGAATTCTTCAAAGGATCTGTTCTCAAATTCACCACCATGATCACTTCTGACCTTTATGATTTTACACTCTTTTTCAGATTGAATATGAATGCAGAAATCAAAGAACACTGAATGAGTCTCATCCTTGTGTTTCAAGAATTTTACCCACGTCCAGCGACTATAATCATCTACGATGACTAATCCATATTTCTTCCCTCTGACAGATGCTGTTTTGACTGGGCCAAACAGATCAATGTGCAGGAGTTCTAATGGCCTTGAGGTAGAAACGACATTCTTGGACTTGAATGCAGGTTTGGAGAACTTGCCCTTCTGACATGCTTCACAAAGAGCATCTGATTTGAATTTCAGATTAGGGAGTCCTCTGACAAGATCCAGTTTGTTAATCTGAGAAATCTTTCTCAAACTAGCATGACCTAATCTTCTGTGCCAGACCCACTGCTCTTCAGAAACAGACACAAGACAAGTCACCTTCTGACTCATAAGATCTTGCAGATCTGTCTTATAAATGTTATTCTTCCTCTTGCCTGTAAATAGGATTGAGCCATCCTTCTGATTTACAGCCTTGCAAGACTTTTGATTAAAGATTATATCATAACCATTGTCACTCAATTGACTGATAGATAAGAGGTTATGTGTTAATCCTTCTACAAGAAGTACATTAGAAATGGAAGGAGAGTTACCAGACTTTATAGTTCCAGAGCCAATTATCTTGCCCTTCTGATCTCCTCCAAACTTGACTTCTCCTCCAGACTTAAGCACCAGGTCTTGGAACATAGACCTTCTTCCTGTCATGTGTCGTGAGCATCCAGAGTCCAGGTACCACGACATGTTGTGCTTTGTCCTTTTTGCAGCCAAGGATATCTGCAATAGGAATAATCTTATCCTTAGGTACCAACATTTTCTTGGGTCCTTTCTTGTTAGTTCTCCTCAAGTTCTGATTGAACTTAGGTTTAACATTGTAAGCAATAGGAGGAACAACATGATCATTTTTAATGTGAGTTTCATGATATTTCCTAGGTTGTGTCACATGCTTTTTGGTGTGTGTTATGTGAAAACTTTGAGCATGTGAAGTGTGCCTAATATCATGGGAGTGGCCATACTTGAACTGATCATACAATGGCTTGTATGTGAGTTTCATTTCATCAACAGGTTCAAGTTTGTATGGGGTTTCACCCTCAAAACCAATGCCAACTCTTTTGTTTCCAGACACAGCATATATCATAGAAGCTAGCTGACTTCTGCCAATACTTCTAGATAAGAACTTCCTGAAACTTAAATCATATTCTTTCAGAATATGGTTTAGACTAGGAGTGGATTTTTCTGAATCAGAAGGAGATCCAACATTATTGGATGATTTTAAAAGTTTTTCTTTTAATTCAGAATTCTCCAACTCAAGCTTCTTTGTTTCAAATTCAAATAGCTTTTTCAGCTCTTTGTATTTGAGACTAATCTGAGACTTGAATTTCAGAAGTTCAGTTAACCCGGAAGCTAACTCATCTCTAGTAAGTTCAGAAAATACCTCTTCAGAGTCTGATTCTGATGTAGATTCTGATCCGTCATCTTCTGTCGCCATCAGCGCACAGTTAGCCTGCTCATCTTCAGAGTCTGAATCATCTTCTGATTCATCCCAGGTTGCCATAAGACCTTTCTTCTTATGAAACTTCTTCTTGGGATTTTCCTTCTGAAGTTTTGGACATTCATTCTTGAAATGTCCAGGCTCATTGCATTCATAGCACATGACCTTCTTCTTGTCAAATCTTCTGTCATCAGAAGATTCTCCACGTTCAAATTTCTTTGAACTTCTGACGCCTCTGAACTTCCTTTGCTTGTTCTTCCAGAGTTGATTTAGCCTTCTGGAGATCAGGGACAGTTCATCTTCTTCTTCAGATTCTGATTCTTCAGGATCTTCTTCTCTAGCCTGAAAAGCGTTAGTGCATTTCTTGATATTGGATTTTAATGCAATAGACTTACCTTTCTTTTGAGGTTCGTTTGCGTCCAGTTCAATTTCATGACTCCTCAGGGCACTGATCAGCTCTTCCAAAGAGACTTCATTTAGATTTTTCGCAATCTTAAATGCAGTCACCATAGGACCCCATCTTCTGGGTAAGCTTCTGATGATCTTCTTTACGTGATCAGCCTTTGTGTATCCCTTGTCAAGAACTCTCAATCCAGCAGTAAGAGTTTGAAATCTTGAAAACATCTTTTCAATGTCTTCATCATCCTCCATCTTGAAGGCTTCATACTTCTGGATTAAAGCGAGAGCTTTAGTCTCCTTGACTTGAGCATTTCCTTCATGAGTCATTTTCAAGGACTCATATATGTCATAGGCCGTTTCCCTGTTTGATATCTTCTCATACTCAGCATGAGAGATAGCATTCAGCAGAACAGTTCTGCATTTATGATGATTCCTAAAAAGCTTCTTCTGATCATCACTCATTTCTTGCCTTGTCAACTTTACGCCACTGGCATTTACTGGATGTTTGTAACCATCCATCAGAAGATCCCATAGATCACCATCTAGACCAAGAAAGTAACTTTCCAGCTTATCTTTCCAGTATTCAAAGTTTTCACCATCAAATACCGGCGGTCTTGTATAACCATTGTTACCGTTGTGTTGCTCAGCAGAGCCAGATGTAGATGTAGACTTTGCAGTTTCATCAGCCATCTTTTACTGAAGCGTTTTTCTCTTCCTGAATCTTTTCTAAACACAGTTAAGTGCTTGCACCTTAGAACCGGCGCTCTGATACCAATTGAAGGATAGAAAAACACTTAGAAAGGGGGGGTTTGAATAAGTGTAGCTTTAAAAACTTGACAGATAAAAATAAATTGCACAGTTATTTTTATCCTGGTTCGTTGTTAACTAAACTACTCCAGTCCACCCCCGCAGAGATGATTTACCTCAACTGAGGATTTAATCCACTAATCGCACGGATTACAATGGTTCTCCACTTAGTCGGCAACTAAGTCTTCCAGAGTCTTCTGATCACACACTGATCACTCCAGGAACAACTGCTTAGATACCCTCTAAGACTTTCTAGAGTATTCTGATCCACACGATCACTCTAGTTACAACCTGCTTAGATAACCTCTAAGACTTCCTAGAGTATTCTGATCCACACGATCACTCTAGTTCCTTACAACTTAATGTAATCAATTCTAAGAGTATTACAATTGCTTCTTAAAAGCTATAATCACAAACTGTGATATTTCTCTTAACGTTTAAGCTTAATCTCACTAATATATTACAACAGCAATGTAGTGAGCTTTGATGAAGATGAAGATTCTGAGCTTTTGGTTTAACAGCGTTTCAGCAAGTCTTTTTGAATAATCTTGTTCAGAGTTGTTAACCTTGCTTCTCATCAGAACTTCATATTTATAGGCGTTGGAGAAGATGACCGTTGAGTGCATTTAATGCTTTGCGTGTTCCGTACAACATCGCATTTAATGTTATACGCTTTTGTCAACTACCTCGAGCCTTGTTCACGCTGTGTCTACTGACGTTGCCTTTAATAGCTTTTAACGTTCCTTTTGTCAGTCAGCGTAGCCTGCCACTTGTACTTCCTTATGATCTGATGTTTGTGAATACAACGTTTGAATATCATCAGAGTCAAACAGCTTGGTGCATAGCATCTTCTGATCTTCTGACCTTGAAGTGCTTCTGTGCGTGATACCATCAGAACTTCAGTGCTTCTGATCTCATGTTCTTCTGATGCTTCCATAGACCCATGTTCTGATTCTGCTTCGACCATCTTCTGATGTCTTGCCAGACCATGTTCTGATGTTGCATGCTGAACCCTTTTGAGACAAAGCTTCTGAGCGCTGAATTATGCATACTCTTTATATATTTCCTGAAACGGAAATTGCATTGGATTAGAGTACCATATTATCTTAAGCAAAATTCATATTATTGTTATCATCAAAACTAAGATAATTGATCAGAACAAATCTTGTTCTAACAAATTCCTCCTAATTGCTTGCTCTGGTTCAAATCTTTTTCTTACCCTTTTATCAAAAACCTTAAAAAAGGCTACACTTATTTACAAGCTAAAGTCCTTATTCAAAAATCTTTTCTAAACACACACGACACTTCAAACCTTTCAAACAATTCAAAAGTAAGCTAATCAATTAAGAGCCCATGGATAACCATGGATACAAAGGGTGATTTAAACCTTCGCTTTGTATAACTTACCCCCCAAACTCAAAATCTTTAAAAGGTCTTTCCTGTTCTTTTAGCCTTTCCAATTGGATAAAATAAAAGTCAGTGGCGACTCTTGCTTACCGCGACATTTCTTTAAAGTCAGTTCACCGTATTACAATGTTCTAACAAACGTCTCCATTTTTCTCTCGAGACACGCAACCATCACTTATGCACCTCCTCGTCTTCTGAGTGGGAAACATGGCTTAACACTCAATCAACATCATTATCCACGTGTCTGAAGATGCAGTAACACGAATCCAAAGAGTCTCTTAGAAATCCAAACATTCTATTTTCTTTTTATTTTCTTTTTCTTTCAGTTAGGGTTTTACCCCCTATATAAACCACATTCCTTCTTCTTCGTTCTCTCTCTCTTCACCATTTTCTCTCAACTTACTCTACTTCAGAAAAGTAAAAACTCTTATTCTTCTTTTCCAAATCTTCATCCTTCTCAGTGGCAACCACCAACAAAACAATCCCTTCTATTGCAACACTCCAAAAACCCGTCATTATTGATGGAAAGGAGTATCTTCCCGAGCCTCCTTTCGTTGTAGAAAAAACAAAGATATGGCAATCTCAGGTATTGATCCCCTTTTTTTAAAACGAAAAACCTTTAGCATTCTTAGGTCCGCTTCCAGAAGATCGTCAACCAACAATTTTTACTGACAATCGTGCATTCTTTCCAATCAACTATCGCACTCAACTGTTGGTTTCCCTCAAAGAACCACTTTCTCTGCATTACGTAGAGAGAAACTTTAGGACTGCACCTCCTAGAAATTTCCCTAAATTCTGTGCCTCGATGAAACGCCTAGAAGCAGAAAAACTATAGCAATGGCAAAGTTTGGGTATCCATACCCTTTTGCAAATCTCCTACTGTGGTCCACCTTATTCTTATGGTATGTTATTGGCTGCCATACTATTTTGGGAGGGTTTGACAAATACTTTCCATACGAAGTGTTGTATGATTACTCCTTCCATACCGTTCATCAGAATCAGAACATATTTCTCAAATGAGACATTCCACCTGAATTTCAGACTGGATAAAGATCAGATATCCTGACTATGAACCGTCCGGGGTAACCCCCTGGTCCCAATAGATCAGATACTATCTTTAGGTCTTGATTCATGAGAACTCACATTATCAAAGCTTGACCGATAGAGTCATTTCAGAGCCTGATTTCCATTCCACAAAATCTAGTGCCTAAATGAAATCTTTCAGAGCCTGATTTCATTATATCTGTTTGAGGTCTTTCTGAGCTTCATTTCTAATCTCCAAGGCTTGATTTCTTAGATACAATCTTAATAAGCTCAGAGCCTGGTTTGTAAGACATCCTATTGGAGTGTCAAGGTTCATCTTGACAGAACTTCTGATCTTGAATCTTCTTTCTGATGTTTGCAGATAGTTTTCGACTTCTGATAAGCTCATCTCTTCTGGAACAAGTATTTGAAAGTAGACTTTGTCTTGACTGCTTCCAGGAAATCTTGAATTTTGAGCGTCCCGTAATGATGTCTTATGATCTCTATTTGATTCAGAAAATTCTCAGCTTTAGCATAATTCTTTCGTTTTGACCTGTCTTAGAATGCCTAGTGAACATGTTTGGAGTTCCTCGATTATTTTCAAACAACAAACATTATAAGCACATGCTCAGGAATTTATATTGCTGAAAAAATATCATAGATATTTTAACACATAAAACATTCTTTCAGAAGATTCATAATTTTCAAGATAATGTCAGAGTTCGAATTCAGATTTACACTTTTGTTTCAGAATATCTCTCAACACATTATTGTGATCACTATTTATGTTTGGGTTCTCAATCTATTTCCTTATCACTGTCATATGTTTATGATTCAGCATAATGTAGAATACTTGAAGGTAAGTTATGTCTATAATTAAATATAAACCTTTTCATTCATTAAAACACACACACACACATACAAACACGAACAGACGACAAGATAAAGACTAGAAATAACAAGCATACTGGAATGGACACAACAACAACAACACAACAGAACTACAAAAACAGAACTTCACATGTTTCTTCCTCAAGAGCATCTCTAGGCCTAGAGTAACGGATTTCTCCAACAATCCCAGCTTGGTAGAACATAGCAGAGAGAACTCTTCCAAAGAGTATTATAGAGTGTTGATGAATCCTGGAAACAACAATTGAACCCTTTAAATAGTTGAATATTTTTTGAGGAAGATTAATCCTAACATGATGTATAAGAAATTAGATGAAGACTCTGTCATCAAATTCTAGTTTATCCCAGTTATATCCTCTAGGTATAAAGTTTTTCACCATAAGCTGAAAACAGACATCAGCAATGGGAATAAGAGTTTCGGGATTGGTTGGTATGTAACCCTTGGAAGGTTCATGGATGGAACCAAGCTTTTCAACTAAAGAGTATCTAAAATGAACATCTTCAACAGATATACCATTTTTTCGACAGTTGATGGCTGCAACAATGGTCATAGGAGAGATGAGGTCAGGGTTCCCAAAAATGGTTGAGGAAATGGAAACACCATTTGGGTTAACAGAGGCGTATTTCCAAAATTCTTTGACCAAGGAAGGATAGATTGGGCCATGCAACATCTCAACATACTTCGTCCAACCTTGAGATATGATACACTGTTTGAAAAGGACATTTTCAGAAGTTAGCCTGAGATAATTAGGCCTAAGCTAATAGAGAACTTCAAGAAGTTCTTCATCTCCAGAAAAGGTTTTCACAGACATGTCAGAGAAACTAGATGAAGACGATGAGATTTTCAGAAGAGGATGAGTGAATGACAAAAAACAAAAAGAGCTTTAAATAGATGAATGAAATTGTGACAAACTAGGCAAAAGATATTGAGATTGACATCTTAATAAAACGACAACTTTTGAAACACGATAAATGTTAAATCCCAAGGATAGATGCTGAAGAGACACAGCCCAAAAAGGATAAAGCATGCTAGAATCTTTTTCATTTCCCAAAAATCAGTTTACCAAAACGGATGTATGTTATAAATGTAATCAATGAGTTTTAGCAAGACTTCTGATCGAAATATAATTATGAATGTAGACTGTTTTTAATGTCAGGGAGACGTAAAGATTTCTGACTCTAAGATATTCAAAATAAAGATATACAGTGAATGCATAATTAAAGATAGAGTTTAGAATTTCTGATCAGTCAAAGCTTCCCTTTAAAACGACTAGATTCTTTTTTACCTTTGATTCTGAGAGATTGAACTTCTGTCTTCTAGATTCATAACCATACTTTCCGCTTCTTCTCCTTCTTCTTCAGAGTATGATCCAATCTTTCTTCTACTTGTTGACTCTTCATCGCAGATACTCCTTCAGAGATTTCAAATCTTGATTTGAAAATTTCTTTGCAGACTTTTGATGGTGATACCGCTTGAGTAATTCTAAACTCCATATCTTCAGATAGTTATTTTGGAGTCTGACGTCTTCATTGAACCTATCTTCCCAAGATAAGATTTGGCAGCTGGGTTCAAAAATAAATGTTGTCATCAATAGTGCTATAGCAACTATAGTTTTTCTCTTCCTGAATCTCTCTACACGGTTAAGTGTTTGATTCAAAAATCAATATAAAGCGGGAGCTCTGATACCAATTGAAGGTGGAGAAAAAACAAGAAAGGGGGGTTTGAATTGGGCTTTCAATAATTTCCCTTTCTTTAAAACTCTCGTGCGAAAGCTTAAGAGGTTTGTATTTATCAGAAGCTATAAGCTCTCACTTATCATAAGCTTATCGTTTCTCACAAGCAGTTTGCCTTCTTAGAAAGTAAAGACTTCTTTGAGATTCTGATAACTGGAAAACATTAAAAATTGATAAATAAATGAACACCAGATATATCCTGGTTCACTTGAGAAGCACTCAATCTAATTCAGTCCACCCTTCTGAGGTGATTTTTCCTTGAGCACAAGGACTTAATCCACTATAACCAAACTGATTACAATTTCACAGGCAACAGCCGGTGACTAACATTTGCACAGACAACCCCTGTGACTAACTGTAACAACCTTTTTTCTTTTAATTATTTATTTAATTGTGTGTTATGTGATTCATTTAATTGATTATGTGTTTATTATGTGCTTATGTGATATTTGTGTTATTTATTGAGAATTGTTAGTAAATAACATAAGTTAGTAAGGTTATTAGTTATTGGGCCTAAGTTAGTATTAATAATTGAGTGGTGCTAATTAGAGCCCATTGGCAATTTAGAAGTTAGTAAGTGTTTTAACAAAAACAAGGGTTTTAGAGAAATAGAAGGTAGAATCTCATTTTGGGGGAAAGAAGAGAAGGAAGAGAAGAGTGAAGAGAAGAGGAGAATCCAAGATTGAAGCTAGAGTTGTCTTCAATCCTAAACCGAAGGTAATGGTGGGGTTATTTCATGCTAAAGGTATGTATGATGATGTTTAGGGTGGGTTTAGATGATATGTTGAACCATGGATTGAATGTTGTAGAAACTCTAGGTTTATGATGAAATTGCATGAATTTTTGGTTGAAAACATGTTATGATTGATGATTGATGATGAATGATACTAGATGCTATGATTATATGTGTTTAATTGCTGATTGGAATGAGTTTTGGGTGGTGGGTGAGTGATTTCGAAGTTCTTTGTTTGCTGTTATTTTTCTACATAATCGCACGTCCGCTAAGCGGGCTTGAGGTCGCTAAGTGGATGCTGTTTGTTTTTGAAAAATTAAAAGAGCTCGCTAAGCGGAGCCAGTCTGCTAAGTGGCGGTTAGCTAAGCAGAGCTCAGATTTTGGTTCGCTTTTGTTTTTACTTTGTAGAAGCGCGCTTCAAGGTGGGTTATTGAATTTGAGCTTCCATAAGCACGCTAGAGGGTCGCTAAGTGGACCCTGCTGTTCAAAACCTTTTGTAACTTTGCAATGATGTATCTTTTGATCCGTAACTCCTTTTTAAGTGTCGTTTGAACCTCCGTGAAGCTTTAATTGATGTCTTTCTAATTGATATGATTTGAAAACATTTGGAAACCTCTTTGAAACTTTCTTTAAATGAAATTGTATGATGTTGTGATTGTTATTTTGAAGTGATGTATTATTGTATGATGTTACAATATAGTGACGTGATTGTGAAGTGATGAATTACTATAAAAGTAATGATGTTTAGTCGATGTTGTGATGTGTTGTAAATGTTGTTTGTGTGGATGTCACACTCATTGATTCAGATCTATTGCATAAAGAGATGAGGCCTTAATGGCAAAAGCGACGAGGCCTTAATGGCAAAAGCGACGATGTGCCCAAGTGGCTATTTTTGAGACGATGGGAGTTATACTCCAAATGGTACCACATGCATTTGCATAAGTTAGGTCACATTTAAATTGCATTGACTTGTGTTTAAAATGTGAGATGATGAGATGGTTATTGTGAGATGATGATGAGATGTTATTGTAATGCATTGATGTTATAATTGTGAATGGAGTATGTTGTCATAATTAATTATTGACATGGTTGTTGTTTTGTGAGTTGTTTTAGTGATGATAGATGTGGTATGATGTTATATGATGAGAAGTGGTGACATATGTATGATCTTTACCATGCTTTGAATATTATCATACATTTCTTTATAATTAATGATATCTCACCCCTTTTGTTTGATTGTCACCCTCCATTGGTAACGTGCAGGTAACAGCGTGGAGCAGCCGTGTCCCTATTAGCTTGAGTCGGTGTGTCTATACTCTAATACGTAGCACTCGCGGAATGGTTATTTGTTTTTATTTTGTCGTTATGCCTTGTTGGATTTTGTTGTTGTTCTCTTTATTTTGAGACATGTTGGATATTGTTGCCATGTTGGCAAAGATGTTATGATTTGGATTATGTCGGTATTAAATTCCGCTGCGATGTTAGGAGATTGTTTGGGTTTGAATGACTACTAGATTATGATTTTCCTCCGTTATACGTGTTATGTATCTTTATGTACGAGCATGATTTGCGATTTGTTTAAGTTGATATATGTGATGCCTCAAATTTGTTGTTTATTTTGAGATTTGCACTCTAATTTTCCTATTAAACTGTGGGGTAGATTTAGGGTGTTACACTAACGACCTACACAGGAAACCCCTGTAACTAACACCCAATGACATGTTCAGTGATCTGAGTTAATAGATATAAAATTCATTGTCCCCTACACAAATCGCCGTTTGTGACTAACACCCTTACACAGGAAACCCCCCTGACCGACTCCTGCACAAGCCACCGCTTGTGACTAACAACTTTGCACAAGAACCACTTATGATCGACCAATAATGAAATGTTCAGTGATCTGATCCACGGATATAACATTCATTGACCCCTTAAGATTCCTGACCTTCACTCGGTCTTCTAAGAGGATTTCCCACAATGACCGCAACAACTGTCTTCTCAAGCTTCTGACCTTCACTCAGTCACTCAAGGAACAATCAACATCAAGTTGATAAACTTGTGTTTACATGAAATCTTCTTTTAAGAAAATCACACAAAATATTAAGCATATATTGTTTAACATAGTTCTGAGCAACAACTCCTATGTTAAAATAATTTACAAGAAGAATCCTATACCTAAAACACTATACGAGCAACAACTCTAGTGTTCACTACATTGTTCTACAACGATGTATATGATAGAAAGTTGGGTGACATCTTGTAGTGGTCTTCTTCTTCATATTGTTAGAGCATGTTCCGAGCAGCAACTCCTTGCTTCTTCTAATTTCTTCCAAGATGCATATGATGATAGTTGAATGGCATCTTGAAGAATCTTCTTCTTCTGACCAGCTTCAGCATATCAACTTAGGCTTTAGCAACAGCTAAATTGCCCAGCATTATTTTGATTAGTATGTTTTCCAGTTTCTCATTCTAACATATGCTTCTTGATATCAGCTTGTTAGCATAGTCATCTTCTCATCAGTGTGTTCATGTTAATCTGTGATGGCTGAGTTCCATTTCAAACCAAATCACAATTAATAACTGCAACGACAACAGCCGTTATAGCAATATGAACATCAACTATGACATCTATTTTTGTAGGGATACCAGCGGCATCAGAAGCTACGCATAGATGTGATATGAACAACATAGGCGTTGCCAATGTCGTCGCTTTTGTTGGATGATTTTATCTTCGTATATAATTCTCAAGAGAGACGTTGAAGGTTAAGAAGGTCTTTTAAATTCCAACGGCTAGTTCCCAGTGGAGAGAATCAAGCTTTTCTGTGGATAGTACTTTCTTTTATCTTGTAGCTTGATATGTTGTAGATTAGTGGGAGACAACTTTAGAGAAATAGTATGTACATTTGACTGTGTGATGTACTACTGTACTATTTCCTTATTGACCAAGTTCTTCGATCTTATCCTCATATAACGTAAGTACTTCTGATTCTGAAGTAGTAAGCTTGGAGGAGATCAACTTGTCTTCTTCTTCCTGATAATGATTCTGATGTGTAGTTCAGAAACTACTTTGAGTGAAGAGTAGAATCATTATCTTATGAGAGTTAGAGTCTCGTTTATCAGAATTGATAGCAACAACTCTTCTAAAGAAACAATACCTGACTTATGATCTGGAGTTGACATGTGACAATGTAGCTTGTCCATATTTTGTTTTAGAGTCCTTAAAATTTGAATCTTGCTTTCCAGATATTTAGGCAACAGCCAATCTGAAAACGAGTTCTTCCATTGTTGAAGGCACTTCGAATTCTTGAAACTTTGGCCTCTGATCTTTAGTACATCCTTGAGTCTAATCTTCATATGCTTGACTTGACCTTTGATGTATCTGAGATGTATTTAAAATCTTTGACTTTGTCTTCAGAGATAGAAGTAACAACTTTTCTGATGGACAAATCTCAGCATCTGATTTATGCTAGAAAGCTCGATCTTGTACGCTGAATTCTGATGTTGGAGTACCGATTCTGACTTTGACTCCTTCTGATTACTTGTGACTTCTGAAGTAGAACCTTTTTGAGAAGTGCACAGTAACTTCTTTTGATGATCATTCAGCTGCAAGTAGTATTTTTGAGTTGCTTGACTTGTTTATGATGATTCTTTATGGACAACAATCTAGAATCTCCGTGAACATAATATCTGCACACTCAAGAAAACTATTAGAAACTAAATTGTTACATACAAAATATGTGTTGTTATCATCAAAACATAGAGACTTACTGCTTGAACAATTCTTGTTCTTACAATAACGAGTACTACTATGACACATTCTCAAACATGGATGGTTATCCCTGAAAACCTAGAAGCCATCTATAAAAGGAGGATACATTTCGTAATCAAGTACAATCTCTCTAAAATCTAAAATATTCATATTTTCCCTCATTTTGTCACTAACTTAAGTGTTAAAGTCTTTAAATGTATTATCTCCACCACATCGGTCAAAATCCTAACAAAGAACCACTATTTGAGCTCGTTGTCTCATCAAAATTAAGTTTGTTACCAAGACTCATTAGGTCTAGAATGGATCATTGTTGATGTGTGTGGGAATTTCTACATACTACATTCTCTTATCCTCTCATTCATAGTAACATGGTATGTTCTAGTAGCATATCTACCATCCACAATCATAGCTTCAAGACTCCAACAAAGGAAGCAGATAACTCAACAATAACTCCCGCTCAGATCCTTTGTCGTCTACTTAAAAGGGTATTCAATCGGTGGGATGATATCTCCACCATGGTTCATGCCGACAAATAACTATGTATTACCTGAGAGAGTCCATCATAAACTCACAGCTCAATAGTAGAAAGGGAGGTCTTCTCCACACTCTCGTCGCCAACAGTCACCAATCACCTATTAACAATAGTTCTTGTTTTCTATTGCCAAGGGACTCTTGAAGGAACCCACTTCCTAAGAACACAATGATAAACGAGAGCCCCCTCTTCCATTTTAGGATGTCAAATTTTTTAATGGAGTCCCGAACTACCACATACATATTCTCATTAGGATAGCGATGATGAGGTGTGACGTTTGCCGCTGGCTAGTAGACTAGGGGAGTTCATGCAATATCAGGTACATCGAGATGTACATAAAAATGGGTTTACATATAATTATGTATCACAAGACCTTTGGGACAAGTAGAGTTTCTAGTGGCCTTTGAGGCCAGTGGAGAGATGAGAATCATTAGGATAAAGTCGCTAATCCTCATTTATGACTTTTTTTTGCAACTGCGTCCTTAGGCGACCAACATTGGCAACCCTAGGAACACTCTCAATAGTCGTCCATAACCTAGAGGGTCAAATCATGGTATTATAAGAAGAATTGGCCTTGCCCCGAACATGCTTATTAGCTCTCCTTAGTCAAGTAATAACCAACAGAGGAACACCATTCGTTAAAGGAAAAAATCGAAGAAACACTGGAACTAGATGCTCGATTGGAATAGTCACTCCCCGATGAAGTTGTGGGGAGCAAAGAAACTATAGAAGAAAAGAGGGAAGTGGAGAGGTACGAACCAATGAAAAATGTTGTCACGATCTTTTTAAGTGAAGACCTTTCAATGAAAGGTTGAAGTAGACTTACTTGAGTACGTACAAGAGGCGTTGACAGAGGGCTAATAGTGAGACCATGTTTTATTTGCATGACAAGGAAAGGAAATGATAGGCCTTAGCCCCTAACAAACACTTTATCCCTTCAAGATGACGTCCCATATGTGGCACAACTTAAAAGGAAACAATTGTCGGAGAAGCATGAAGAAATTAAAATGGGTGTTGAAAAATTTCTCAAAGTCGGATGTTTGGTGTAACACCCTATTTTTCATATTTTTTAGTTTAAATTGGATTAAAATTATATTTTATTTAATCATGGGTGCTTGTTGCTTTTTGTGGGATTTATTGAATGTGTAGAGAATTTAATTAGAATTTTAGTTATTTTAACTAATTAAAAAAAAGAAAAAAAAAGAAGAATTATGAGATTTGGGTGGAAATTAGGATTATTGGAAAAATAAGGGAATAAAATGAAAATAAGAATAAAATAACTAAAATATGAACATTATGTTAAGTTTAAGCGGAGGTTTAGTGGAGCCTTTGATTTATCAGTACGTATGTGCATTGGAGAGGTTAAGAGAAAGAGGCAAAAAGAAAAAGCACGACTTGTGAGAAAGAGGAAGTCATAGCTAGAACTTGGAGACTGTTGGAAATTGAGGTAGGGGATTGATTCACTTATGGTTGTATTTTTGCATAGAGGATAAAGAAGGGTCCTTACCTTCTTCTTCTTCTTCTTCTTCTTCTTCTTCTTCTTCTTCTTCTTCTTCCCTTTCCTCCATTAATGGAGTTTTTGAGATTAAAGATGATTGTGCAAACCTCTCAAATCAAGTGTGCTGATTGTTGTGATTTAATTATATTGTTATGGTGAATTTATTTCTCAAATTCGTGTGCCATTATTTGATCAATTATGACTTTAAGTATTGCTGATAATATATTATGATATTAGTGAATTTGATGAAGGAAGTATGCCAAAATTGATGATATAATGCATAATGTGGATAATGTGATGTGTGAAATGTCATACATACTCTTATATGGTGTTGGATTAATGGTGTAAATGCTTAAGCATGTTTGTATTTGGTTTAGAATGGTTAAAGGTTGAACAAGATGATTTAGAAGTGAGATTTATGGAAAAATTCCATGGAAAAATTGATTGGTCATCTATGATGATAAGTCCCAAAGTGTATTTATGTTGTGTATGTAAATAGTGGCACTTATCGATACTTTTTGTTAATACTGTTTGAATAATTCTCCATTTTTGTGTAATATTGTATACTTTGTAAATGGTTGTAAATACGTATACTCTTATACTGTTTGATAGATTATGTATCTTTTTGTAGGTGTTTTTGCGTATTCAGAGCCTTGAGAAATAAAGTGTCAAAGACGCGGCTTCGAGCGCAAGTTTGGACCAAAGAATAAAGTTCTAATGTAGGGCGCGTCGCGTGCATATAGGGTGCATCGCGCGGTCTGGGAGCTAAAGAGCTTGGTTTTGCAGAATGTTTGGCGCATCGCGCGCCTTAGGGCGGTTTGGTACATTAAGTGAGAGGGTGCATCACGCGCTCTGGGATTTTTCAGTTTTGTATAAATAGGACAACTTTGTTATTTTAGGGTTTTATCACCTCTTCTTTGACAAAGTTGAGCTCTGATCCATTCTTTGTAGTTTAGAGGTTCAAGCAACACTATTGGGTGGTTCATCGTGTCGATTGAACGTGGGTGGTCTCCGATTATACCGACAACACGAGAGGTTTTTGCTTGTTGTTCTTCTTCTTCCCTATGACCCCATTCCAATGGTGGGGTTCATATGTATATTTTTCCTCTTTTGTATGTACATTTGTTGATCTTGGAATCATTTATATATTTGCTTTACAAATCATCATTGTTGTTGTTCTTGACCTTTTTGCTTAAATGCTCTGGATTTGTGTTGTTGTAGAAATAGACCTCATAGATCTTGATTAGGAATGATAATTATTAGTTTCTAAATTGTAGAAATATATTTGGGGCTAATAATCGTAATGGGTATCGAGTTTAATGCCTTCGTGTTGTTTGTGTTGGTGGAGAAATCGTATATGTGTTAACCGATATAACGGGTACATAAGATGAGATATACAACCAATATATTTTCATTAATTTTGTGTTTGAATATAAATCACATAGTAGTAACCAATATCAAATGAATTAGTACACAAAAATCGACTTAAGAAATTTGTCGATCACTTTGTGTGCAATCAATTCAAATCATATTTTTCTTTGAATTTTGTTGATATGAGAAACCAATTACAATCTCATAGATTGTGATTAATTCAACAAAATCGTTTAAAGTATTAGACAAAGAAAAATCTTTATGTATCAATTACACAATCAATGGTTTAACAATTTACACGTAAATGTAAGAGAGAGAGAGAGAGAGAGAGAGAGAGAGAGAGAGAGAGAGAGAGAGAGAGAGAGAGATACACAAGGATTTGTTTAGGCAGTTCTTCAATTGAGCTCGCTATGGGTACATCTGCCTCCAAATCCAAAGGAATTGAGATAATGAAAAATTAACCTCTGCAAACGTAGTTTTACACGAGAAAAAGTAGCAATCCAACCCTCTAAACCCTATGATTGATGTTGATCCTATATTCTTCTCTTCCCTTAATCTTGAGCTCGATCAAGTAACCCGATACTTCCAATTTGATCCTTCGGTTACCGTTACTCCTTTGACACAACCCTTTTCTTTGAAACTTTCACTCGGCTGAATCCAACTTGCGAAAGTATCGTGACCCAAGATTACCAAAGTGATCCTTCGATTACCATTACTCTTTTGACAGAAATCTCCGTTCTTCAAAGCCTTCACTCGGCTCAATCCAAATTGTGCAATTTTTTGAAAAACTCCCAAATAAATCATTGATCTTGGAAGAAAATCCCAACGGATTTATCTTGAAACCCCACAAAATTTCCAACCTAATTGATATTGAATCCTTATTAGACCTTATCAAACCATCTCTAGATCACAGAACAAAAATGATTATATGTAGTTGTATGTATGCATTGAGGGAATGAAGATGATGAAAAATTTTATGTATATTTTTTATTTCAATAGTGAGAAATGATGCATGAATGACTATATATGTGTCGGTGTGTGGAAGAACAAAACAGAAAAAATAGGGATGCAAAATTATTAAATTGGCCATTTTGAATAGTGGGAGTCGACTCATTCGAAGTGGGAGTTGACTCCTAAGGTAAAGGGAGTATACCTATACTTCCTGGGAGTCGACTCCAATTGGATAGAAAATATTTTTGAAAGATTGCTACAGTAGGAGTCGACTCCAATTGGATAGAAAATGTTTTTGAAAGATTGCTACAGTAGGAGTCGACTCATAACAAGTGGGAGTCAACTCCTTCGTGTTATATATCGACTCCAAAGACCTGAGAGTCGACCCATACAGGACAAGGAATATATTTTCAAAAGGTTTTTAGTGGGAGTCGACCCACAGTTCGGGGGAGTCGACTCCTTCATGTCGTGTATCGACTCCAAGAGGCCTTGTATCGACTCCTTCTTGACATAAACATTTGTTTTCAATTTAGCTTTAGAGGGAGTCGACTCCTAGCACAAGTGAGTCGACTCCAAGCATGGTTTTTCATGAAAATTGATATTGTTGACCTTTTTAACTTGTCCAAATGATTTTAACTTGTTTCCTAAGTTTCCTATTATGAGAATGCAACCTAGACATAGAAATATAAATCTAATGTACAAATACTACATATTTCAAGATTCCATAATATCCCTTGATCATGAGCCACTTGATTAGAAATCAACAACTACGATAAGAAGGTCGTGGACGTGACGGGGGGGTCTTGTACAGGATCCCTCCATATTTTAAATCTTACCCCAATAGCCTCTAGAAACATGTCAATTTATATTATTTAAATAAAACAAAGGAAAAATCTAAAACCCAAGAAAAATACGTAAAAAGGAAAACTAAAAACAAATTTTCTTTCTATCCCTCTCAATTTCTTTTCCAATTCCATGTTATTCCTCACTAATCTCTTTCCTAAAGAGACTAACAAACATTCTCAAATTTCTCTTTCATTCATCTCCTTGAATCAAATCCAATGAAAAAAAAATCCAACATTATCATAACATCTGAATATCAAATGGAAGGTTTATATGGAGCAACAAAGAATAAGAAAAAGAAAACTATTGAACAAGAGTTTACGACGAACAAAGGGAGAGGATCGACGGTTACCTCACGGTCTTGCTGTGGCCAGAATTTTTCACAGATATGGTGCAAGGTTGATAGGAAGATTTTTAAGACAACAGAAGAAACGAAAATATAAAAACAACTAGAGAGGACAACAACTACTTCTTTCTGTATTGATTATGTCTAAATGTCTTACATATATGTGTTACGATGAGGTTCTTTTATAGAGACCAAAGATAAGATATTTAAGATACTATAGCATTAATTTCAAGCTAGTTCCTAGGAGAATAAAACTTTTCACTGCCCAAGAGAATATGTCCTTTCCGCTACCTAATACCGTTTAAGTTTATCCAACAAAACTCCCCCGTGAACTTAAATTCTTCTTCGATCCATCATTCTCAGCATCTTATTTCTTCTGTCAAATAAATCCTTCGATAATGGTTTTGTGAGGATGTTCGCAGCTTGATCTTTGCTTGCTACATGCTTTAGTTTGACACTTCCATTCTTCACTTGCTCTCAAATAAAGTGGTAACGAACATCAATGTGTTTTCTCCTTTCATGATTCACTGGATTCTTCGCTAGCTTTATTGCATATTTGTTGTCTACTTGTACTATTGTTGCATCTTCCTACTTCTGTTCCATCTTGCTTAGTAATCTTCTAAGCCATATTGCATGGCATACACACCAGGATGTTGTCACGTACTCTACTTCACATGTCAAAAGCGTTACAATTGGTTGCTTCCTCGAAAGCCAGGTAAAAGCTGTATTTCCCATGAAAAATACACATCCTGAATTACTTATTCGATCGTCGATATCTCCACACCAATCGCTTTCGGAGTAACCAGTTATCTTGTAATCTTCTTCTCTCAAGTAAAACATTCCAAGTGACACAGTTCCTTGGATGTAACGAAGAATTATTTTCAAAGCCTTCTAGTGTGCATAGACTGGTTCTTCCATAAAACGACTCAAAATTCCAACACTTAGCGAAAATTCTAGTCTTGTGCATGTGATGTATCGAAGACTTCCTACCAAGCTTCAAAATTAGCTTGTTGTGACACGTTCCCCCCATCAAAGTTTGAAATCTTGGCTCCTGGTTCCATTGGTGTCGAAATTGGATTGTAGCCTTCCATTTTAAATCTCTTTAGGATGTCTTTTGCATAATTTTCCTGTGAGACGAAGATTCCTGTTTCTTCTTGTTGAACCTCCAGACCTAGAAAGAAGCTCATCAGACCTAAGTCCGTCATCTCGTACTCATGTGTCATCGAGCCTTTGATTTCATCTAGCATTTGATCATTGTTGCCTAAGAAAATCAGGTCATCGACATAGAGAGCAACAAGCAACATATTCTCTTTATCCTTCTTCACATATAGAGCATGTTCATAGGGACATTGCTGGAAACCATTCTGTTTGAAATATGTATCAAGGTGAGTATTCCATGCTCGTGGCTCCTGCTTCAGCCCATAAAGTGCCTTCTTGAGTCTCAACACTTTTCCTTCATTTTTGAATTTCATGCATCCCGGTGGTTGTTCAATGTAAATGTAATGCCCGGAAATTCGATTATTCGCTTAATTTAGACGTTTGGAGTGTTTATGGAATTTTTCGCGTTTTGGGACGTTTTAGTTGGTTAGGGATAGCGGATCGATAATTAATCGAGATTTTTAATATTTTAGGTATTAGAAATATTATTAGAGTGTCAGGTATTATTTTGGGAATTTTCTGAATAAATTAAGTTTGACCGTAAAATGAGAGTTAGCGAGTAAATTGAGAGTTTTAACTAAATAAGTGAGTTGAGATTACATGTGGCATTGGCGATAGAGGGGTATTAGTTGGTAAAACCCAAACTTGAGTTTAGAAGCCCATTTAGTTTATCAGGTTTGTTAGAGTTGTGGTAGTAGTTAAAAAGAAAACAAAACCTGAGAGAAACAAATACCAACAGTACGTAGCAGAGAAGAAAAGAATTTTTGGGATCAAGGGTTTTGGTGCTAGCAGCTTAGGATTCAATTTGGCAGTCACGATCCCGATCGAATTTTCGAGCTCCGTTCAATCCAAAGGTAAGGGGTGGGGTTCGACTAATATAATCGATTGTATGATGGTTGTTATGTGGGATTTAGGGTTGTATTATATTTACTGCTAATTATGTGCTCGTGTGTTAAATTGGTGATTTTCTGTGATTTTGTTGGCATACCGGTTGATCTGAAATTTCAAAACGAAGTTGTTCCGTGGGTGTTGTTATTTGCAGTATATTGTATTAAGTCTGTGATATATATAAATATGTAGGTGAATCGATGAACTTTATTGAACAAATTGGTTCTGAGCGTACCTAGAACTAGAGAAGAAATAGAAGTGGGACAGGGCCTCTAGGGAAGGGACGGTCGTCCCAGGCCAAGGAAGAAGAAAAATAAAAATAAAAAAATGAAATGGGGACGGGTGTCCCTTGCATGGGGACGGGTGTCCCTTGCTTAGGGACGGGTGTCCCATTCCATTCCTTTCTCTTTCCCATGTGATATACGTATGTGTAGTATGAAATATAAGGCACTTGTTTTTTGGGTAATTTAACTTATTCTAAGTTAGGTGTATGTTAGGTAATATGTATATATATATATATATATATATATATATATATATATATATATATATATATATATATATATATATTCATGTGTATTTTAAGATTTAATAATAGATTATTCCCATTACTGAATAATAATAATAATGGGTTCAAAATTGTTAGTGATATGTAGCAGTAGCAGAAACCTCAATAATAGTGCTAACAGAACTAATATTCTAGCAGCAATAGTATTAACTAGCAGACGATGATTTTATGATAGGTTGTCTGTTTCACAGTAGGAAATAGCTATATCATTAAGATGAATGTTCTAGGATAGTGACAAATAACAGTAGTAATAACATGACACACAAAAAGAAAACCAGTACCGATTTAATTGACTTAGCCGAAATAAACGGAAAATTAATTAACCGGAATTGGATGAAATTCGTTGGGGTGGTTTATATATATATTGAGGAAATTGTGGTTGGTTGCTTTTGTTAAAAATTATATCGATTGCATGATTTTCAGGTACTATCAAAGTAAGATGATTTTGTCCCAAATTTGGACGAGTTTTGGTTGTAGGCTCAATTAGCCAAAGTTGAAAATTGTTTAAGTTGCGGTTAAGTTGTTGTTTTTGTTGTTGTTGTTCTGATTTCGTTGTGATATTGTTGATTGAATGTCGTTCATTGTTGTCGCATAACATTGCATTGTTTAAGTTGGCCTGAATTGGCATCCGATTAAGTTGGCCTTGATGGCACCCTTTTGAAAATGTTGGAATGCCTCGATAACCTGGCATATGATTAAGTTGGGAGTTTTACTCCGATGGATCCACATGCATTTGCATTGTCGAGTTTCATGTTGAGTCGCATTTTGACGTCGTTGTGGTTGCTATGTAAGTTGGTTGATTATTGTACTGTCATTATTTCTGAATGTGGTGAATATTGTAAGATTATATGTCTAATATATCAATTATCATACTTTTGCTTATACTTTTCGGTATCTCACCCTTTCTTTGTTTTTCGCCGTTTCCTTTATATTGGTAACGTGCAGGTAACGAGGAGTAAAGATTTAGTAGCCATTAGGTGTCGTTGCTCTGATACGTAGCACTTGGGGGGAAAACAAACGCTTGTTTTGATTTATGTTGTTGTTCATTTTACGAATTCAGTTGTTATTTTGAGAATTTCGTTGTTGATTTAAGTTGTTGAAAGATGCTATGATTTCTCGCAGTTTAAGTTGATTTGTTTTCTGCTGTAGTTACTTAATTAAAGTTGAACTATTGAAGACTAAATAATTGTTTGAAGTTCTTCCAAATATTATGTGCTATGTATCCATTATAATTAAGTTATTTTAAACATTGGTTTAAATGTTGAATGTAATACCTCAAGTTAAGTTGGAATTTTGGCACTTTGATTTTAATATAAATGTTGGGTACATTTGGGGTGTTACAATAGTGGTATCATAGTAGGTCGGTCCGTCCGGCCGGTTGTCGAGTCGTAGTTAGTTAACAATCGAGCATTGTTAATTACTTTTAGCTAACTGTTGTTTATGTTGTGGTGCTTAGTAGAGATGGCTGGTAGAAACGATGTTGTGATTGCTGCTGCTTTGGAGGCTATGGCTCAGGCCTTGGCAAATCAGCCGAATGCTGATGAGAATGCTGGATCTCGCAGTTTGGCAACCTTTCAGAGGGAGAATTCGCAGGTCTTCAAAGGCAAGCATGACCCTGATGGCGCGTTGGAATGGTTGAAGGAGATTGAGAGAATCTTCCGCGTGATGGACTGCACCGAGGCGCAAAAGGTTTGGTACGAAACGCATATGTTGGCAGTCGAAGTTATTGACTGGTGGCTAGAAACTCGCTAGAGATTGGAAGTTGCTGGTGAGGAGATCACTTGGGTTGTGTTCCACAGAGAGTTTTTGAGGAAGTATTATCCTGAAGATGTTCGGGATAAGAAGGAGATTGAGTTCCTTGAGCTGAAACAAGGGAATATGTCAGTGACAGAGTGTGCTGCAAAGTTCACTGAGTTGGCTAAGTTCTACCCGTATTATGATGGAGCAGGTGCTGAGTTTTCGAAGTGCATCAAGTTTGGGAACGAATTGCACTCTGAAATCAAGAAAGTTGTTGGGTATCAAAAGATTCATTTCTTTCTTAATTTGGTTGATAGTTGCAGGATTTATGAATTGGAAGGTATGTGGCCAGAGGAAAATAAATCCTCTTGCCCCTTGATAGGTACGGTGTCTTTGAATTGGAAGGTGTGTGGCCAGAGGAAAATAAATCCTCTTGCCCCTAGATAAGAGTTCAGTCCTTGATAAGATCACCTGAAATTGTGCGCCCTAAATCCCTAAGATCCTTGAAAGGGTCAGTTTAAATCATGTTATGCTTATGATGTCATGATATCATGATGTTATGCAATGCATCACGTATGTCGTCAGGTAATAAGGACAAACAAATCCTACAAATGAAACCTGCAAGGAAAATAAAGGGTTAGTAGCAAGCACAGACAAGTCACACAAGTGTCCTTAGGTTTAAAGGCTTGCATGAAGTTTGTAGGTAAGTACCCTCCCCACTGAAGTTAAGTTGGTTCAACCTGTCCTAGAATAGTAACCGGGTTCTATGGTGCTCATATCCCTGATCTTTCTCGTGGGCATTGTCTCAACATGGCACTCGATCGGCCAACCAAAAGCATCCCTAGAATCCAATCTCAATGAGTGTAGCATCTAGTATCAACCGGCTTCAGTCGGTAGCCAAATGTCTCCTCGATCATATTCAAGGGCCATCAGGACAAACCAAAGCATCGCACTAACGGTGGCCACCAATTCAACCATAACGATACATGTCGTACAACCTCCCTGGTCTAATGCCACATACCTAAGGTACACTAGATCTGGGTGTAGGATCTTTCACACAGCAGAATACCCAAAACAGCCTTTAAAGATAAAGCAAACAAGTCAAACAAATTTAAAGTGATCCTAGCTCTAAGTAACCCCTCTTTTTATAAGTATCCCCAGCAGAGTCGCCAGTTCTGTAATACGATGAACTGACTTTTTAGAAATGTCGCGGTAAGCAAGAGTCGCCACCGACTTTTATTTTATCCAATTAGGAAAGGCAAAAAGAACAGGAAAGACCTTTGAAAGATTTTGAGTTCGGGGGGTAGGTTATACAAAGGGAAGGTGTAAGGCACCCTTTGCATCCATGGTTTTCCATGGGCTCTTAATTTCTTAGCTCAATTTGTTTGTATTGTTTGAAAAGTTTGAAGTGTCGTGTGTGAATAAGAAAAGATTTCAAAGAAGAACTTTAGCTTGTAATTAAGTGTAGTCTTTTTGAATTTGATTTTGAAAAGAGATTATGAAAAGGAATTTGAAGTGTGGAACAAGCATTTAAGAACTACGTACCCTATGTTTGAAAGATCGTTCTTTTAACTTTTCGGGCGAAAGGGTCTATCCATACCATGAGAAGGCAGGAGGTCTTTCAATTGGATGTTAAGGGTCATCGAGATATCATTCGCCATAAGACTTTCCCTTGCCAAAAAAAGAGGGCAGGTAGTCTAAGGGAAGGATAAAATAGTCTTTTAAGGCATCATGCGAGGATACCTTAGCAATAGGACAATTATCTTATTTTTCCGAGGCAGCATCGAGGGACTAGATGATTTTTAATCTCTATAGGCAACCTTGCTCTAGGTATCCTCGGAATCGAGGGACTTGACTATTTAGTACCATTAGAGGCAACAGGCAACAGGCAACAGATAAATAAGGCAACAAGGCAACGAGAAGGATTACCCTAAAGGTGTGTGTGTGGCACAATCATGTGGTTAACTTCGATGATATTTATCTTATAAATTAGTGATCTAGATTTAATTAATAGTCTTGCACTCCCTAGGATTACTAACCACGCAGTTTAAAAATGCAGGAATTAAAGGCAGAAAAATAAAATTCCTACGCTATTACAATAAACACCTGCGGGGACGGGGAGTACAATAAAAACCTGTAGGGGAATGCATAAATTAAAAGGCGGAAAAACAAGAGGGATCAATTATTGATTAGTTTTAAACATCTTCGAATGCCTTGATCTCCCTCGAACCCTCGATTAACTTTCTTTTGGTATGGCGAGGCACGTGGCTGAAAGATCTTTAATTAACCCTGAAAATTGGAAAAGGAAAAAATAAACAACAAGGGATGAGTGTTGGAGGAGTTCGTTGACATTTGAAAGTAAACCCTAATTTATATTTTTTAAGGCAAAAACAAATAATATTTAAATAAGGATTAAATCAGGGACTTAGATTTTGATCTGATATGGCGCGTAGTCGGAAGAACCCTGATGGTAACCCTAAAAAAATTGCACAAAGAAAAAAAGAAAATTTTTCAGTGTATGACTGTTCTAATGACAAACCTCGCAAACCCTGATTTAGGGTACAAGTTAATCATGGTTAATGTGCAACACCTACCAGTGAACCTAAGGCTATTAGGGTTTATAAATGAATCGAGGTTAACAAACCTAACAAATTAATTATTGGTTTCCAACCTAATTTAATTGATTAAAAGTATATACAAAAATAATGAATTTATGGTTAAAAACAATTATTTTTAATATAATGAAAAAACGAATCTTCGATTAAATAAATAGTTATATGAAATTATTATAATACTAAAAAGAAATGTTTAAATGAAATAAATCAAATAAAATAAGAAAAAGAAATAGATAAAACGGTTCTGTAATTAATAATAAAAAAATAAAGAAAATTAGCTCTGTGATTAGGTGTGGTGCTCTTGTGAAGGTCCATGGTGAGCCATCAGCTTTGTGAATGTTGGATCTGAGTGGAGACGCATCTGATGGTCCTCGCATGGAGGTGCATGATGGGCGTACGATGGAGTGGGGCACCGAATCTATGAATGCAACGCTTTTAAAAAATATGAAATAGCAAGGGTTCGAACCCAGGCTGTCTTGGACACCAAGATATGCGCTTTGCCACTATGCTGCAAGTAATTAGTTGTTATTAACATGAAACAAAAATAATTAGTACAATAACAAATATCAAATGGAAAATTCAAACTCTAGTCAGAGGTGAGGTCCAGTCTGCGCCCAACAACCAATGAGGAAGAGAGAGGCTGCCTTGAACGTTTGACCATCCAACCGTATTCCCACGCGCGTGTTTGTGGTTCCTATAGTATTGTTGCCAACAAATCAAGTGAGGAGAGAGGATTTTGTTTTGCTGAACAGCCAATGAGGGCTCGCGATGTGGCCACGCATCCTGGTCAAATGTTCAAAGCAATTATTCATCATCTTCCTTGTTTTTAGCCACGACTTTGCTGGGAATTTACTACAAGAATGGCTACGGTTTATTGTAGCAATTGTTGTACAAAACAAAAACTCAAAAAAACACGTTAATTAAAAACCAAGAATGCCCAGTTCTACTAATTTAACCCTTGTGAATTCAATGGTGCGATTTGTTTGTTCAAAAACAGTCTGAAGTGTAAGAACGAAACAACTCTTTCATTATGCCCTAGCCATGGCAAGTGTCGTTTTAGGGCTCAAAGCTTTGATTCAATGATTCAAACCTGTCTTAAATACTCTCAGGAGCATGCTAGCATAGTTAGTTCTCATCAAAACACGATAATGATCAAAGAACGAAAATTATGCATGCATGAACACAAATAATGTAAAACCTGCGTTCAGAGTGTCATGGGTCTTTCTCAATGACGCATTCTTACCTTCTACTACCTTATAAGTGGAAGAAGATTGTTGGTTTGCTCTGAAACTTCCTTGAACTGGCCACACGTTTTTTCAACTTTCTTTGAAAGTTTTGCACACCTTGAAACCCTAGTCCTCCTCTCCTTTTTCTCCCTCTCTTCTGCAGAGAATATTGTTGTTCTTATAAGGATTCTATTAGGGCAAAGAATGGGCTTGGACCTTGTGTTTTTCGATCACTTGGAATTTTGGAAAAATATGCATGAAATATTTCTATATTTGGATTTTTTAAATCCAATCTTGTATCAACCACCCTTGCACGAATTTTGAATTAATATTTGATGATTTGATGATTGCAAAATAAATCCTTCGATTTAAATATATTTATCTCATATATTATTTATTTTAGTTAACATTTAAATGAATGAAAATTCACATAAATATAAATAAAACTCATAAAACTAAGATAATATATAGGCCTTGGATTGACCCATGGATAAATTTAGAGTCCAAAAATTTGGCCCATTACCTAAAAACACAAAATTCTTCACTTTGCATTAGGTGTAATTTCTCAAAATTGCCCAACTTGCACAAGCCATAACTCATTCAAATTTTATCACATGGAAGTGTTACATGACGTTTTGGAAAGCCAAAGATGTCCTCTATAAGCCACTTTGGAAGCTTTTTTGCATTTGGAGGTTTTATCTTGATGATATTGCTCCTGACAAAAAACAGCTTTTTTCGATCTTCTAGAAGGACCTATAATGTTTTGGCTCATATCTCTCATGCGGAAGCATTTTTGGACCTTGGGCCCAACATTAAAGTTGTATAGAATCAAATTTCCTTGAGAATGAGCTTTAGATGGGGAATTTCTGATAAACTATGAAAGAGATATGATCAGTGAAAGTTAAGTTGACTTTCTCCTATAAAACCTAATTTAGTAACTTGGTTTTTTTGATGCTTTTGGAGATTTTCCTAATGAATCATGATCAGTCCTTGATCAAATGATGAATGATATTTCGAAATGAGAATGTTGACAAAAAATCAGGAACTTTGAATGTGATTTGACCATAGTTTGACTTTTAGGTCAACTAGTCGATTATTAATCGTTTGGGCCATTGAGTGAGCAATCTTTTGAATCAGGGTTTGAAACTTGGCATGAGGATGCTTTGAATAATATGAGAGACCATGGAATCCACTTGAGGTATCAGAAGTTCAAATTCCTTGATTAAATCAGAAACCCTAATTTGGTTCTTGTGCTTAGGAGAAGAATGGGCTTGCATTGTCTTGAGCAATAGCAAGTCAGGTGAGTAAAAACATCTTGGGCAAATTTTGGGGTATGACAGTAAGGAATCAATTAGGTCTTCAATGGAGAGAAGACAGTTTGTTGTTGCTGTTGATTTGTTGCTGAGAAGACTAAACCTTTTGTTGAGCCTTTGATGAAAAAGCCATTGAAGAATGCTTGAGATTTTTGGGTTTCTTGCTTTTAGGATTTTTATGAAGAGAGAAGAGGAGACAAAAATGAATATAACGAATGATTGATGAAGGAGTGAAAAGAGTGAAAATGAATATGATATGAGTTTATATAGACACGGATTTGAAAAAGAATGCAATCAAATTCTGAATGCAAGTTGTTACAGAAACTGAATCAATCACATTTAATGTTGAGAGACGTTAGTGGAGATAGCGTGAAATTTGAAAAGATTTGCACAGTTACCTAGGGCGGCGTCTCATCAACTGCACGCATGTTTGTCCCTTCAGAGTGAACACGTGGTCATCGTCTAGAATAGTTGGTGACAGTTGTTTTGCTTTAACAGAAGTTCTGTATCATGCTTAGACATATGAGTCGTTAGAAATAACAAAATAAGAGTATCTAAGTGATCATACATAACCAGAACATCTGATAAGAAAATAAATAAACATTTTCAATCTAATCCATATATCAGATCTTCTCAACACCTTCATTCTGGGCATAAATCCATACTGATGTTCTTCTGAATGAACTTAAACCTATCTTTAGCAAGGGGTTTTGTAAAGATATCAGCCCACTGATGTTCTGTATCAACAAAGTTTAAAGAAAAAACACCCTTCTGAACATAGTCCCTACTAAAGTGATGTTTAATCTCTATACGTTTAGCTTTAGAATGTAAAATAGGATTCTTAGATAAATAAATAGCAGAAGTATTATCACAGAATATAGGAATGTTACTCTCATATATCTGATATTCTTCTAGCTGACTTTTCATCCAGAGCATCTGTGTACTACATCCAGCAGCAACTACATATTCTGCTTCTGTAGTAGATAATGCAATTGTTGCTTGATTCTTGCTGTACCAGGAGATCAGGTTACTTCCTAGAAACTGACAGCTTCCAGAAGTACTTTTCCTTTCAACTCTATCTCCAGCGTAATCAGCATCACAATATCCTACTAAGGTGTATTCTTGAAATCTTCTGTAGACTAAACCAACATTAGTAGTACCTTTCAGATAACTAAGAATTCTCTTAACAGCAGTCAAGTGAGATTCTCAAGGATCTGATTAGAATCTAGCACACAAGCATACAGTGAATAAAATATAAGGTCTAGAAGCAGTCATATAGAGAAGAGATCCTATCATACCTCTGTAGATCTTCTGATCTACCTTCTTTCTTACCTCGTCCTTACCTAATACACAAGTTGGATGCATTGGGGTTTTTGCTTCCTTGCTTTCAGATAGATTGAACTTCTTTAGAAGCTCTTTAACATACTTAGTCTGATGAACATAGGTTCCTTCAGAAGTTTGATTGACCTGAATGCCTAGGAAGTACTTTAGTTCTCCCATCATGCTCATCTCAAATTTTGTCTGCATAGACTTAGCAAACTCCTTTCCAAGTGTAGCATTAGATGTTCCAAAAATAATATTATCTACATAAATTTGACAAATTAGCATATCCTTTTTATAGGTTTTACAGAAGAGAGTTGTGTCTACTTTTCCTCTTGTGAAACCATTATCTAGAAGGAAATAACATAATCTTTCATACCAAGCTCTGGGAGCTTGCTTCAAACCGTATAATGATTTATTTAATTTAAAAACATGTTCTGGAGACTTAGAGTCTTTAAAACTAGGAGGTTGGTGGACATAAACTTCTTCATCTATATAACCATTTAAAAAGGCACTCTTAACATCCATTTGATACAGAGTGATGTTATTCTGAGTGGCAAATGAAATTAATAATCTAATAGATTCTAACCTGGCCACTGGTGCAAAGGTTTCTGTATAGTCAATACCTTCATGCTGACTATATCCCTGAGCAACCAGTCTGGCTTTGTTTCTGATGACTTCTCCTTTCTCACTCAGCTTATTTTTGAAAACCCATTTTGTTCCAATGATATTGAATCCTTTATGTCTTGGAACCAAACCCCAAACATCATTCCTTGTAAACTAATTTAACTCTTCTTGCATAGCAATTATCCAGTCAGCATCTTCCAGAGCTTGATCAACAGAGGTTGGCTCAATTAAAGACACTAAACCAAATTGACATTCTGCATTGTTCTTTAGGAATGCTCTTGTTCTGATGGGATCATTTTTCTTTCCAATTATAACATCTTCTGGATGAGCAGAGTTTAGTCTAAAAGATCTTCTGAGTGTTGGCTATTCAGATATTCTCTAGAGACGGTGCAACTTGATCTTCTGCATCATCATTTCCCTTGGGTTCTTCATGATCTAAGTCAGAGATATCTATATCTGCAAAATTCTCAAACTGCTTTGGCTTTTCAATGCTAAGCTTATCATTAAATCTGATATTGATTGATTCCTCAACTATCAGACTTTCAGTATTGTATACGCTGTAGCCCTTAGAGCGTTCAAGATATCCAAGAGGGAAACACTTCTAATCTTTGGAATCAAACTTGTTCAGATGATCTTTAGTATTCAAAATGTAACAAACACATCCAAATGGATGGAAATATGAAATTCTGGGCTTTATGTTTTTCCACAATTCATAAGGAGTCTTATTTAGAATAGGTCTTATAGAGATTCTATTTTGAATATAACAAGCTGTGTTAATTGCTTCTACCCAGAAATGCTTAGCCATATTAGTCTCATTGATCATGGTTCTAGCCATTTCTTGTAGATTCCTGTAACATCCCGATTTTATTAATATTTTTATTAATTATATTAGTAATTATACTATTTGGTATTTTTAATAATTATTTATTTATTTAGTTATTATATGATATAATAATTATTTAAAATATTTAATTGTATGTGTGTTTGTGTTATTTGGGTTAAATAAGTTGTATGAGAGATATAGTCAATTGGGCCTTAGTAGTAGAAACATAATAGATGGATTATGGGTTAAGCCCATTAAGAGAAAAGAGATGGTAAGAGTAAAAAATTAGGGTTTTAGAGTTGGAGTCTAATAACTCATTTTTGGGGAGAAAGGAAAAATAGAAGAGAGAAGAGAAAGAAGGGAGGAGCACTTGAGAGAAGAACAAAATTATGGGGGAAGCCTTAATTTTCACAGCAAGTTTCAGCATAGAGTCACCTTGGAAAATTGGGCATATCTCTCACTCCAAGTGTTGGATCGTTATGGTACATGGACTTAGCGTTCCTGACTCATAGAGGTAAGTTCTGACCAGAGCGATTTTGATTATAAGGGTTTTAAGTTCGTCTGATAAGCTGATTACCGAACTGGTGTTTAGGTGTGTCTCTAATTGATTTTAGAAAGGATTTCTTTTGGAGAAAAGCTTAGAGCTATGGTGAAAGAGTCCATATTTACCAAGGTAAGGGTGGGGTTTGAATTATATAACCGGGAATATGATGATTGCATGTGGGATTAAGGTGTATTTAGTTGTCCGGAATTAATTATAAATTATAGAGGTAGTTCGTATATGCTAGTAGGTGATTGTGATCGGCTTGTTTTATGAATTATGCCGAGTACGTTGTGTTGTTATTTCTTTGTGATTTATGAGCGACGTGTAAATTGTTGTTGTTTTATGCGAAGTTGCAGGATGTTTCAGTGACGATGTATACCTCTATTTATTGGTATAGGCACGATATAGGCTTGTGCCTTTGTGACGATGATGTTGTTTGTTGTGTGTGTTTTTTGCATTCATACACATATGCATTTTTGGTGACGGCCTGGATTGGAAAATTAGTGAGGCTTATGCCTTGATGCCTCTGTTAACTAGCAATTGGCGATAGGGACTGAAGCCCCGGGTACCACATGCATGTGCAATTGTAAAGTCTCATTATATGTGATTTAATTGTGACGTGATGTGACTTGAGTTGTTGTTGAATATGACGATGTGAAGTGAAATGTGATAATGTGAAGTTTTAATAATAAGTTGTTATGCTAATGATTTGTTATTATAATTGTACAATTTTAAATTGTTGTTATAGCTGCGTCTGAAAGTTGTAGATAATTTTGTATGATTTAATTCTAACATATTAATTATCATACTTTTGTTTATATTTTTCGATATCTCACCCCTTCTGAATGATGTTTCCCTTACCGTGGGAAACGGACAGGTACTCAAGATAGCGGTGGAAGTTTTGAAGTGAATTTATGAAGTCTTTAGTCGGTGTTAGTCGAGTGGGTGCCTTGCTCTGATACGTAGCACTCGAGGGGATAAAACGATTTTTTTAATTATTATTTCTTTTTCTGAATTTTTATATGGTTTTGGTTTAAATTGTAACTTAAAGTTACCGTGCAATGATGCTACGACTTGAAATGAATATTTATAAAGTTTGTTGATTCCGCTGCGAGTTAATTATTGAATTTAAACAAAGTGATTTTTAGTAATGATTTGATTATCGTTTAAAATTTTTGTGCTATGTATCTATGTGAGGGAAAATAAGTCGTAACTGTTTTGGAAATGACGACTATGCGATACCTCAAATGAACTTGTTTGGAATTTAAACTCTGATTTTCCGTATAGTTTATCGGGTAGATTTGGGGTGTTACATTAGTGGTATCAGAGCAGGTCGGTCCGTCCGACCAAAGTCGTCTAATTGTTGTTAATCCCTTAGCACGCGACAAGTGTGTACAACACTGTCGGTACTTATTGTTTTTGATTGCTTGTTGCAGGAGTTGGTTTGGAACTAAGTGGGGAAGAAGCTGTGCTTCTCGGTTATGATTCGGTTGTAAGTTGTTGGTGCTTCGGTAGAGAAGGAAACCTGAATATGGAAATAAGAATTGCGTATGCGTTCGGTGTTGAATAGGTTGCTGAGGATGATGAAGTGAGATTGTATAACCAGATGTAAGCAAGTGCTAGCTATTCCTACGTTGTAAGATGTTGTTTCAAGATATTGCTAAAATGGTTGACAAGTTAGTAAGGATTGTGTCACAATCGTATTAGAAGATTGATGGTATAAGTACTAGATTTAAACCGTGACCGGGTTGTTGTTTGATCGAAGGATTGGATGTGAAGGATGTGTTAAGTATGGTGATTTCGTATAAATTTTCGAGGACAAAAATATTCTAAGTGGGGGAGAGTTGTAACATCCCGATTTTATTAATATTTTTATTAGTTATATTAGTAATTATACTATTTGGTATTTTTAATAATTATTTATTTATTTAGTTATTATATGATATAATAATTAATTGAAATATTTAATTGTATGCGTGTTTGTGTTATTTGGGTTAATTAAGTTGTATGAGAGATATAGTCAATTGGGCCTTAGTAGTAGAAACATAATAGATGGATTATGGGTTAAGCCCATTAAGAGAAAAGAGATGGTAAGAGTAAAAAATTAGGGTTTTAGAGTTGGAGTCTCATAACTCATTTTTGGGGAGAAAGGAAAAATAGAAGAGAGAAGAGAAAGAAGGGAGGAGCACTTGAGAGAAGAAAAAAATTATGGGGGAAGCCTTAATTTTCACAGCAAGTTTCAGCATAGAGTCACCTTGGAAAATCAGGCATATCTCTCACTCCAAGTGTTGGATCGTTATGGTACATGGACTCATCGTTCCTGACTCATAGAGGTAAGTTCTGACCAGAGCGATTTTGATTTTAAGGGTTTTAAGTTTGTCTGATAAGCTGATTACTGAACTGGTGTTTAGGTGTGTCTCTAGTTGATTTTAGAAAGGATTTCTTTTGGAGAAAAGCTTAGAGCTATGGTGAAAGAGTCCATATTTACCAAGGTAAGGGTGGGGTTTGAATTATATAATCGGGAATATGATGATTGCATGTGGGATTAAGGTGTATTTAGTTATCCGGAATTAATTAAAAATTATAGAGGTAGTTCGTATATGCTAGTAGGTGATTGTGATCGGCTTGTTTTGTGAATTATGATGAGTACGTTGTGTTGTTATTTCTTTGTGATTTCTGAGCGACGTGTATATTGTTGTTGTTTTATGCAAAGTTGTAGGATGTTTTAGTGACAATGTATACCTTTATTTAATGGTATAGCGACGAAATAGGCTTATGCCTTTGTGACGAGGATGTTGTTTGTTGTGTGTGTTTATTGCATTCATACACATATGCATTTTTGGTGACGGCCTGGATTGGCAAATTAGTGATGAAGGCTTATGCCTTGATGCCTCTGTTAACTGGAAATTGGCGATGGGGGCTGAAGCCTTGGGTACCACATGCATGTGCAATTGTAGAGTCTCATTATATGTGGCATGAGTGTGATTTAATTGTGACGTGATTTGACTTGAGTTATTGTTGAATATGACGATGTGAAGTGAATTGTGATAATGTGAAGTTGTAATTATAAGTTGTTATGCTAATGACTTGTTGTGACAGGTACCGTTTTGTCATACCCTAATTTTTACCCCCCCCTGAGATGTCACACCTCCAAGCGTTTCATCAAAGTCAAAACAGATACTCAGGGCAGTCACTTATTCATCTGGTACTTAGTCAGGAGTGTTCAGGAACAAAAGAGCTCATGCAAAGGATCAATCAATAAAAGGGATTGTTTCTAACACAACCATGGGACTCAAAAAGCTTCAATCTATTCACCTATGATTGATTAGACACCCATCACCTGGACTCAAGTTTGCTTACTTCACTAGTTTAGGATTTTAAGCCCATCAAGGACTAAAATCAGGGATCACATTTGGAAAACCCTAAAAAGCTTAGTGGCATCACTCAAAGGCTTCAGTCATCCTCAATTAGTTCATATGAATATATCCATAAGGCATTACACTTCAATCCAAGGTTTACAGTCATCAATTTCATCTGGCCGACAACTAGGGTTTTTGACCTAATTCACCAAGATAGTTGACTTTTTAATCAGGACATGGATCCAAAACTCAAAGCATGACTCAAGAGCTTCTACTACCTCAATATAATCCATTCACATCATTCATTTGAGGAGGAGAGTTTGATTCATCACAAAAGTCCAAGAATTCACTTCATTTGGAAAAAGTCAACTGTACAAGATCAACTTTGACTTTTTGGAAATTTTGGTCAACCATGACTTTTGAAGTTTTAAATCATCAATATATGATATTTTAAGTCAATTGATCAAGAAAAATCAAGAAAATCAATCAAGAATCAAAAAGTCAAAGTTTGACTTTTCATACTTAGAAAATTTTCTAAGTGTTTTCAAGTGGTTTTTGCCAAACTTTGGAAGGCAATATCTCAAAATTTCACCTACAAACTGAAAAAAAAACTTCCAACATGAAAGTTGTAGATTTTGATCCAATGAACAACTTTGACACATATAATTTTTTGGCTAAAAATCAACCATTGAAGAGATATGGAGCTTCAAAGTGACTGTCTTCACAAAACTTGCAAGAAAACCCTAGTTTTCTTCAAACTTTATGGGACTTTTTCACTAATTTCCCTAAAGATTTTGGGCAAACACCAAGCTAATGAATTGAAGTAAATATTAAGGGCTTTCCAAATTGTGCTCAACCTTCTCCAAATTCATTTTGAGCTAAGAGTTATGCTTGTTCAAAGTTGGCCTCATGAAGTGAAATTATAGGTCATGCCAAATTTTGAAACTTGCAATTTTATGCAATTGCTTACACTAATTGATGCCTCTAAACTTCAAAAACATCATAGAGGATATGAGAGGATCAATTGCATCATTGTAAAGAGATTGAATAATATTAAAAAATTCAATGCCATGTGATTAAGTAATCATTACAAAATGGAATATTGGTGAATCATCAAGGAATCTTCTTCTAGGCCAATTAGAACTCTCCTCTGCATCAGAATTGTCCCCTAGGATCATACAAGATCAATGGTTGGGGAAGCTAGCTCGAAAATCCATCGTTTCATATGTGATATTTTCAAACTTCCTTCATGCTTAAGAAACCAAAATGACTTCACTAAGCAAGCTCACTCCTCTGCAACTATACTGAACTATTTGCCTATAAATACAATTGCTACCCTCCATACAATTCACACCAAAGCAACTCCAATTCTTGTTTTCTCTTTCTCTCCCTCATGCTTATGGTTTTTCAAAGTTCTTTGGCAAGAAGAATCGATTTCTTCAAACCAAAGCTCTTCTTTGAAAAGTAAGCATTCTAACATCTCAAAGGGGTTCATTAGAGGTGATCCAAGCACCTGGATCACTTCTGTAAGTGGAGTAACACCATAGTCACTCTCACTTTGGAGCTCAAGCAGTTGGAGGTCTGTAGAAGAATTCAGAAGGTGTCAAGCCAATCTAAGCACATCAACATGTCCCTAGAGGTGTAGTGAAGCTATTCAGATGCCTGCAGCACATCTGTAACAACAAATTCATCAACCTCCATGTTCACTTGAAGCTCAAAATGAAGGAGTCGAGTTGGACGATTTAGAAGGATTCAAGTCATAATAAGTATTCAGTTAGCATCACTGAGTCCCCAGGAAGCTTTTAGGATCACTCACACAAGCCCAGGTGTTCCTCATCATCTTCACGACCTCCATTTTCAGAGGTATTTTTTCAAACTCTAACCCACTTATTCAAGTACTCTGATCGCGACTTTACGTGTCTATAAATCTGATAACTGCAAGTGCACAGTCGTGTCGTGTAGTTTTAAAAGATATCGAATCCACAGGGACTATGAATCGATCTACCGTTATCTAAGGTTACTATGTAAAGCTAGGGGTACTAAAATTTCGATTGTTCCTAAGGGAAAGTGATTGTGAGAAAATAAAGAATAATAATGAAAGACAGGTATCAGTATGTATTTCGTTTAACTACAGGTAATCCGAAGGTCCATTGGCTTTTGCATAATTAAATTAAAAATCTTTACTAATTCAATTGATTAAAAATCCTCGTCTCAAACTTTCGCTCTGTTGATTCAGATTACTATCCTAATCCTAATGTATGCTTTCGCCATCTCATTAGATTTTAGAAGAGCTTTTTGGAAACAATGTAATTAATAAAATGCCTATTTTATGAGGTTGTTATCTATTTAAATCTCCTAATCTCAAACTTTCGCTCTGTTGACTCGGAGCAAGCTAATATCCCTAACGTACGCTTTCGCCATCCCGCTCGAGTGTAAAAACAATTTTTGAAAATAAATAAGTCCCAATTAGTTTTAATACGCTTTCGCCATCGTTAAAACTAATGTCCTATGTCTACTATCCAGTTAAAGATCTCAAACTTTCGCTCTATTGATTTTAACCTTTGACCGACTTAACCCCTCAAACTTTCGCTCTATTGGTTTTAAGACTTACTAATTAAATTAGACATATAAACCAAAAACAAGTGATAATTAATAAAACATAATTAAGCCAATTTATTTCGGATCCCTACGGTTAACTTACTTTACATACCGATACCTTTAGTAATTTAGCCAGACATATTAATACGGTTAAACATGCATAAATCGGTTCGGTTCATAATAATAAGCATATTAAATGGCATATAATATATCATGCAAATAACTATAAATAAGGCGGTAAATAAATAACTATAAATAAACCTGAATTAAATAAATCTGAAATAAACTTTGAATCTTGGAGTACTTGAACTTCCACCACAGGTTGGCTGGATTGTTCTTCGGAATTTAAATGGCAGAAAATAAAAACAAGGAAATAAAACGATAAATCTAACGTAAGGCTAGATCTACGAAAAGTTCACAACAATTTCCAGTGTAGAAATCGTTGTGAGAAAATAAACGGTTGAATGAAAGCAGAATAATGAAAAGCAGTTCGCGGTACAATTTCGGCAGCACTTCGTTGGCAGGAAATCGGACCGTTTGAAAGTGGGATAGCAGGTCCTATTTATAGGAGGAGGTTTGCAGTTGGAATCCGTGAATTGAGGAACTTTTTGCAGACTGGGCGTGGAGACGTGGGTCTCCGTTTCTTCAGGAAGACTTGAGACGTGCATCTCAAGTGGAGAAAATCTAGGGGCAGTTGGAGACGGGCGTCTCCTCTTGGTGACGTGGCAGAAGAGAACGTGGAGACGTGCGTCTCCACTTGCTTGCAGGTTTGGGCCACGCGCCTTTGGTTTCATGGTGGGCTGAATATCTCTTTTGGGCCTTTTGGGTCCTAATTGCACCCTTCTTTCACTTCAGCACTCCCTTTTCATCTTTTAGGCATAAATATTGGTCATTTAAGCTCAATTTTCTTTCCTTTTCGCAAATAGTCGTAATTGAAGTGTAAAACCTGAAACAAAGCAAATACACGCGTAATATCATAATAAATTAACATAATGAATGGAAAATGCTATAAATATCTATGGATTTTAAGCTAAATATACGATATAAAATCGTGTTATCATACTCCTCATATATCTCGATACCAGTTTGTTTAGCATCATCAGAGGATTAAAAACCCTCTATCACCATTCATTTGTCCATCGTATCCATCATTTAATTTTAAAATTAGGTTTTATGTGTTCTTCGTGTTTCTTGGAAAATTAGATAGTTATAGTTAATATAAATTCATATTAGATATATGTCTGGAATCGTGAGTGAATTTAGAACAAGTTTGCTCTTTACATCTCTGAAAATGGTTGAGAGATGAGAGAGTTCAGAAATCCAAGATGGAGGAGCTAGAGGTTGAAGATGATAATGGTGGTGGCGCCATTTTTTGAATTTCTTAGGTTTAAGTTTAAAATAAATTTAGTGGTAGTTGTGTTATTTACGAATTCATCGTAATGGCCTAATGGTTAAAGCGCGCGTCCAAAGTCTCCTCATGCCCATAGTCTAGGGATCGAATCCCCCTCGGCCCAGACTTTTTGATTCATTTATTTTTCAATGATTTTCAACTTGTTTTAAAATATAACCAACTAAACATACTTCATAATCACCAACTGGCGCTTGGCCCAGTGGTGTTATTTTGAGCTGAGAACCACAAGGGCGTGGGTTCAAACCCTCCAAGGGCCAAAGCTTCTTTTTTAATACTTGTTTTCTTTATTTTTCTTCACAACTTCACACAATTATTTCACCTATTAAACTAAATCATTTTCACTTCATTTTTCACACACTTATCTTTTAATATATCTATTTTATGATTAATTAAGAATATCACAAAAAAACATTATTTATTTGACATTTTTTTTAGGTTTAAAATAACATATTTTTAGGTATTTTAAAATACTTTAAATATAATTTTCTCTTGATTTTCAAAACCTAATCTCTCATAAATATTTTAGTGATAAAACCCTAATCAATTAGGTCTTAATTAGGTATAGACTTTGTCATTATCTCAATTAAGTTGACTTTTGTCAAATGATTTAAACTGTTTTCAAACCTCCGATAAACAGACGATTAAGGTTCACACAACAAAACCTTGTATCTTTTCAATCATCCTTCAACTATTTCTTTTAAACAGTAAATAAATCAATGGGCCTCTACTAGAGTGTAACTCGCAACACCTTTTTCTTTTCTTAGTTTGTTTTCAAAAACTGTATTTACAAAATCTCATTTCTGTTTTCAAAACATTCTTCTGGTATTTGAAGGGCATTATTCCCGGTGAAACTCTTCAGATACCTATGTGACATTTGTCCATCTTCACTTCTTCTGTTTTCAAAAACCCTTAACTGTTTATAATAAGTATTCAGCTGTTATCAATAAAACAACAAAAAATTGCTGTTGAGGCTTTGTACATACTTCTTCAAAGGCCTCCACTCCATCCAGGTTAGGCTTTACAAGCTTTCAATTTACAGTCTTTATTTAAATTACTGTCAAATATAGAACTGTTTATATATTAGAACTACGTCAGAGTGTAAACCCTAGGGCAGTTAAACTATATATATATATATATATATATATATATATATATATATATATATATATATATATATATATATATATATATATATATATATATATATTATAGGAATATGGCCTAGGATTGAGAATGTCTTCCCGGTGAAGGCTCTTTCCTAATTAGAGATCTTTAGTTCAAACCTTCAAGATGAATTATTCCCGGTGAAACATCTTGAAAAAAATCCTTAGAACCTAAACTAGGACACATCCACCCAAGAGGAATTATTCCCGGTGAAACCTCTTACCCATTTGCTTAGAGCCAAAATAAGTTCAAAACCACATAGCTTTCTCTTGTGCTATAACAAGGACCCTCAATGACCCTCGATTAGCCTCCTCTTGGGCTTTGTACAAGGACCCACAGGCTTCTTAAAAGCATTTCCAGCTTCCTCTTGAGCTTGTATACAAGGACCCATCAGGTTTCCTATAAACATTGGAACAGGTCTTTAGTTACCTTTTAGCCTATCCTGGTGAGTTTCTTCCATTTTTAACCAGACTTTAAACAAGCCAAGTTTGTCTCAATCTCATATTGAGTACACCTTTTGGAATGAGAGACATGGACAGTCTCCGTCACCCTTATCTTCATCAATATTCCTTAGCAGAGTCTAGGATCCATATTTGCTTGTCCTCAGCAAGAGTCAGCCTTAATCTTGGGCTTTAAACAAGAAGTCTCAATTAGATAATCTTTCTGCCTTCTTTTTTTAACAAAATCCCCTGGAAAGGATTAGCCTCCAAAAAACATAAAAAAAATCCAGACTTTTAATAGGTAATTTCACCAGCTGGGTCAAAACCCCTAGAAAGGGTTAGCCTCCAAAAACATAAAGAAAAATCAGTCTTTTAACAGATAAATCCTCCAGTAGAGTAAAATTCCCCCCACTGAGTCCTTTATCATTAAGTAGCCAGAACCTTGGGCTTTGTACAAGGCAGATAAACCACATTTCCTGTGTCAAAGATTCCTAATCTCTAAGATCTTTTCCCCATAGAGTCATCCATACTCATTTTCTTTAAGAGTTCGCCAAAACCTTGGGCTTTGTACAAGGCAGAAAATAATGTTTTCCCTAGCCAGAGTAGCCACAACCTTGGGTTTTATACAAGGCACAAATTAATAACTTCCCCAGTTAAGAGTCAGCCACAACCTTGGGCTTTGTATAAGGCACAAAATAGAGTCATCCATAGTCTTCAAAAATTCAGTTTCCTCCACAGTCAGCCACAACCTTGGGCCTCATACAAGGCACAAAAATAGAGTCTCCCTAAGTAGAGTCAGCCACAATTTTGGGCTTTGTACAGAACACCAAATAAAACTCATAAAATAAACACTCTCCAACTAGAGTAAGCCTCAATTTTGGGCTTTGTACAGAACACAAATTCCCTATAATTAATCCTCAGTGCAGTTATCTCCCAGAGTCAATAAAAATAATCAAAAGCCTCAAGCTTGGGCCTCATACAAGCCAGCTAAAATCAAATCTTTTATACAGTAGAGAGATATAGCTTATCTCTATAGAGAGATCTTTCTCCTATCTCACCACATTCAAACAAACAAACATTACATCACATTTTAATTTTTTATCAGTCTCCCATTTAGGATTTTGAAAGGCATGCTCTGGCAGTAGAACCCAGGCATGTGGTAACTTTCCCTAATTTGGTTGAGCACCTTTCTTTCATTCAAGACGTAGTTGACTGGTATACTTGCACATAAACAAGTAAGGTCCCCCTCTTGAATGAAATGAATTCAGTTATTTTGTCACTCTTTTAATGTTTGTGGTGGAATAGTAGAAATACCTCTCTGTAAAGATGATTTCATGTCTCTTTACTGTAAACAGAGATTTAATTCAAGCTTCAACCTTGAGCTTCGAGCAAGGCACCCAAAAACAATTTAAAATCCCTAATTAGTTCCCCGAACTACATTAAGCTCTGTCTTCCATTAGGGATATGTAGGCATGAGGTTCACAAGGAATCTCAGCGAGCTAATAAAATACCAAAAATAGTCAGTTTGTTTGTCTGTCTATCTTTTCAAATCAATTCAATTCTCTGTCCTAACACAAAGGAGAAACTTTCCAAATCATTAGCAATAAACACAATCACAATGACATAGAGAAGGTTCCCGTAGAGTACTACGGATATGTAGAGTGCTTAAACTCTTCCCTATGTATAACTGACCCCCCGGACTCCAGAATTTCTAGTCTAGGTGAATCCCCACACTTAGCAAACTCCTAGGGTTTATTTGAGATCTTTTTCCCCTCTCCTACTCGTTAGGATAATTAAAAAGTTTGTGTGATATTGTAGGAAGAACTGAAACAAAATTCATCCCGCCCCGGGCGCATTCTCCTTCCAAATTTCGCGTGAAGGGTCTAGTGTGCCGTCCTCCCAAGTGAAACGGGGAGGTAAAAAAAACGACACCACACGTCTGGAAGATGAAAAATAGTTATTATAACTATTATTATTATGTTGTTGATTTTGTTATTATAATGTACCGTTTTAAATTGTTGTTATAGCTGCGTTTGAAAGTTGTGAAGTGATAATTTTGTATGATTTAATTCTAACGTATTAATTATCATACTTTTGTTTATATTTTTCGATATCTCACCCTTTCTGAATGATGTTTCCCTTACCATGGGAAACGGACAGGTACTCAAGATAGCGGTGGAAGTTTTGAAGTGATTTTATGAAGTCTTTAGTTGCTGTTAGTCGAGTTGGTGTCTTGCTCTGATACGTAGCACTCGAGGGGATAAAACGATATTTTTAATTATTATTTCTTTTTCTGAATTTTTATATGGTTTTGGTTTAAATTGTAACTTAAAGTTACCCTGCAATGATGCTACGACTTGAATTGAATAATTATGAAGTTTGTTGACTCCGTTGCGAGTTAATTATTGAATTTAAACAAAGTGATTTTTAATAATGATTTGATTATCATTTTAAATTTTTGTGCTATGTATCTATGTGAAGGCAAATAAGTCGTTACTGTTTTGGAAATGACGACTCATCCTCACCAAGCACTAATGCCGCTACTCCTCAATATGAAAATGACAACATGTAAGGGTGAGTCTCATTCTCAATTAGTAAATATTATGCAATTCATAAGCAACAAGCATCATAACATAATCGTTCACCCAATTATACATATTCAGATTTCATATTCATTATTAATTCACACAATAATGGATTACAACACATACTACAGAAATTCATACAATCATATTATGACAAAAATGCATATGACACAACTGACACTATGCATGTGGCACCAATAAACCGTGGAAATCAATCCACCTAACCGATATACGCCTCATCGAGATACGGCCCACCGACACAATTTCCGCACAAAGGGAAATATGTCCACCAACGATCCAAACATCATCGGGATCCAACATCAATGCATATGAATGAATGAAACACATATAACATACTTAAAACACACCGAATCACGATGAACAACTCATCTCAACATCACACCACCGAATAAGTATGTACATGTTTTTAACATCATTCAAATAGTCATGCATCCATCACAATCATAATAACAAGTCACAACCAATTCATCATCACATCAAACACATTGTCACCTCTATCTCATATACACATAATGTTCAATTCTCATCAAGTAATTAAATCGAGTTTTTAAAGAAATAAAGTCGGCTAATGCCAATATTCATCATTCATCATATAAAACATTTAGTTACTTGCACAACGCCCGAAACGGCACTAAGAAATGATTCACGGATCAAAAGATACGTTATTTTGAAGTTTGGAAAATTCACACACAACAAGGTTCGCTCGGCGGAGCAATGCAGAAGCGAAATCCTTCAGACCCCCGCTCAGCGGACCTCAAGCGACTTCAAACAGAAGCGAACTACGTTGGGACCTCCGCTCAGCGGACCCCCCTCCGCTCGGCGGACCTGCGATTTCAGCAAACCCCCAGTCTGCGACTGACCCTGCGATTTCACCTTCTTTTCACCCAAAAACGATTCCAGACATCACATACAGGCATATAATCATCATACATTCAATTATACCCCGTAAAACATCATTAAAACGCATTATTAACCAAATAGTTCACACAATTATCATCAATTCAATCCAATTAGAACACCCTAACCTAACAGTCCCAATATCTAATTGAAGCAAACCATACATCAATCTACCTAAGACCACATAAGAGATATTAAAAGGAAGAGTCCCCCCTTACCTCGATGAATTTCTTGAATGCTCTCCTTCCGGTTTCACGTTCTTGCCTCTTCCTCTTCTCCTGCTCTTTTCACGTGTTCTTCCTTTCTCCCCAAATGGTTCCTTTTTCTTATTTTATCTAAAATAAAATAAAATAAATTAACCATAACTTAGTAAAAGGTCTAACTAATTAGCACCCCTCTTTTACTATCACCACACCATAAGCCCAATAGCTCTTCCTCCATCATTTTCCAATTAAATCCAATTTAAATTCTAAAATTCCAATTATTTAATTTAAATCAAAATTAAATTAATAAAATGAAATTATGGGTGTTACAACTCTCCCCCACTAAAAGAGTTTTCGTCCTCGAAAACATACCTTAGACGAAGAGTTTCGGGTAAGAGTCTTTCATCTGGCTCTCTAACTCCCATGTAACATTTCCACCGGCTGGTCCTCCCGAAACCACTTTCACCGTTGCTATATCTTTACCTCGCAACTGCTTCACTTTAAGATCTTCAATCCTCATAGGTAATGTCTCTACAGTCAGATTATCTTGCACCTGTATATCATCTACCTGAATCTCATGAGACGGATCTGTAATGTATTTCCTCAACTAGGATACATGGAACACATCATGCAAATTAGCGAGTGCAGGCGGTAAAGCAATCTGATAAGCAACCTTCCCAATCTTCTTAGTAATCTGAAATGGACTAATGAAACGCGGAGTTAACTTCTTCGACTTCAAGGCTCTCCCAATGCCAGTCATCGGAGTAACCCGCATGAATACATGATCTCCTTCCTTAAATTCAATATCCTTCCTTCTTTTTTCATGGTAACGCTTCTGACGACTCTGAGAAGTGTCATACCCTAATTTTTGACCCCCCCTGAGATGACATATCTTCAGGATTTTCATCAAGTCAAAGCAAGTACCCAGAGCAGCCTGACATTCAATCAAGGATGTTCAAAGACAAGAAAACTCAAGCAAAGGATCAATCAATGGAAGAATTTGTCTCTAATACATTCATAAGACTAAAGAGCTTCATTTGCCCACCTATGTTTGATTAGACACCCAGTCATCTGAGTACAGGTTTACTCAGGTCACCAGCCTAGGGTTTTTGAGCCTATCAAGGACTAAAATCAGGGATCACCTTTGGGAAACCCTAAAAAGCCCCAGGGGATCATTCGAAGACATCAATCATCTTCAAATAGCTCATATGACAAGATCCACTGGACATCACACCCTAATTCAAAGTCTACAGTCATTATTTTCATATGGTCGACAATTAGGGTTTTTGACCTAATTCACCAGGATAGTTGACTTTTAATTAGGGCATGGATCCAAAACTCAAGACATGATTCAAGAACCTCTAATACCTCAATATAACCCATTTACATCACTCATTTGAGGAGAAGATCTTGATTCTACACAAAAGTCCAAATTTTCACTTAATTAGGAAAAAGTCAACTGTATGGGTTCACCTTTGACTTTTAAGGTTTTTGGTCAAATCATGACTTTCAAAGATCAATATCATCAATATATGGATATTAAAGTCATTTGACCAAAGAAATTCAAAGAGATTCACCAAGGAGCAAAAAGTCGGGAATTAGGGTTTTTGAAGGCATGGTGAGAACTCAAAATTTCACCTACACAACTCAAAAAACTTCCAACATGAAAGTTGTAGATCTTGCAAAATAAAAAAACATCTTACAATGGAACTTTTTTCAAAAGATCAATCATTTAAGAGTTTTGGAAATTTTGGAGTTTTAGGTCATAAACACTTAGAAAATTTTCTAAGTGTTTTAACCTAGTTTTCTTCCAACTTTGGCCTCATTTTTCACAAATTTGCCAAAGGATTCTGAAGAAACTCCAAACTAATGATTTGAAGTACATGTTTAGGGCTTCCAAATTGTGTTCAACCTTCTCCAAATTTATTTTGAGCTAGGAGTTATGCTTGTCCAAAGGTTGCCTCATGAAGTAAAATTATAGGTCATGCATCATTTTTGAACTTTGCAATTTTGTGCACATGACCTCAATTATGGATGCTACACGACCCATAACACATATGAAAACATGCCATGCATTCATTTTCACCATGCCATGATAATTGAGGAAGATTCCTAAAACAAGAACATGTTATTATGTAATGATTACATTTGAGAATTTATGGCAAATTGATGAATCACCCAAGGAATCTTCTCACCAACCAATTAGAGCTCACTTTATATCTGAAATGTTCCCTAAGATCAGATAGAATCAATGGATAGGGAGCTGGCTCGAAAATGCAATGATCACACTTGGATATTCTTTGAAATTTCTTCATGGCTAAGAAACCAAATTCACTTCACTAAGCAAGCTCACTCTCTCAATCAGTACTGAATCATTTGCCTATAAATAGGAGAGCATACCTCAGTAGAAAAACACACCAAAGCAACCATATTCCTTGCTTTCTCTTTCTCTTCTCATGCTTATGGTTTTTCAAAGTTCTTTGGCAAGAAGAATCGTTTTCTTCAAACCAAAGCTTATCTTTGGAAAGTAAGCATTCTAACACCTCAAAGGGGTTCATTTGAGGTGATCCAAGCACCTGGATCACTTTTGTACGTGGAGAATCATCATCTTCACTTCTCACTTGGAGCTGTTGCAGTTGGAGGTCCATGGAGTAATTCAGATGGTGTCCAACGAAACCAAGAATCCAGACACGTTCCTCAGGTCATAGGGAAGCTGTTCAGATGGCTGCAGCTCATCTGTAACTCAAGATTCATCACCCTCCATGTCCACTTGAAGCTCAAATCGAAGGATTCGAGTAGAGCAATTCAGAAGGATTCAGGCCACAATAAGCATCCAGTTAGCATCACTGAGTTCCAAGGAAGCTTTTAGGATCATTCACACAAGCCCAGGTGCTCTCCATCATCCTCACGACCTTCAGTTTCAGAGGTAAGTTTCTGAACTCCACCTCTTTAATTTAAGCACTCTTTGTGATAAAGCTCGATTCTATTCTATTCAGCATCATAAGAGGATTAAAAACCCTCTATCATCAGTCATTTATGCTTCAGTATAGTCATTTAATTTGAATTCCAAATTTTAGGGTTCTTCACGTATTTTAGATAATTCAGTAGATATAGTTAATATAAATTCATAATAGTTACATATCTAGAATCATGAGTGAATTTAGAGCAAGTTTGGTTTTTATATCGTTGCAAATGGTTGAGAATCGAAAGAGTTCAGAAATTCAAATCGTTGGAGCTTGAGGAAGAAGATGACAATGGTGGTGGCGCGCAAATTTCAAACCTCAGGGCAGAGTTTATTTTATATTTAATGATAGGCGTTTCATAAACGACTGAATAACTTGCCCCAGTGGCCACACATGCGCTCTTAGTCTCCTCATGCCTCAGGTCTGGGGTTCGAATCCCCCTCGCCCCAGACTTTTTGTTTCTTTTATTTTTCCATGATTTACCACTTGTTTGAAAATATAATGAATTGGGTGTGTGTCTTAAACACCAAGCGCGCCTTGGCCCAGTGGTATTATTTTGAGTGTGTGACCTAGAGGGCGTGGGTTCAAATCCTCCAAGGGCCAAAACTTTTTTTTTAACACCCATTTTCTTTCATTTTCTCACAAACTTCACACAATTAATTCACCCATCAAATTAAATCATTTTCACTCCATTTTTCACACACTTGTTATTTAATATACCTATTTTATGAATAATAAAAAAAAAATCATAAAAATATTATTTATTTCATGTATTTTAATTAGGTTTAAAATAGTATGTTTTAAATGTTTTCTTAAATACTTTAAAATATATATTTTCATTTTGTTTTAACCTGATTACTTTGTGAATAATTTTATGATAAAACCCTAATTATTTAGGTCTTAATTAGGTATAGATTTCATCTTTGCTTTAATTAAGTTGACTTTTGTCAATTTGTAAAACTGTTTTCAATCTCCGATCAAACAAATGATTAAGGTTTTCAAACAACAAAACCTTATACATCATTTCAATCATTTTCAACTGTTTCTCATAAACAGTAAATCATTTTTTATGTGGGCCTCTAATAGAGTGTAAGACCCAACACCTTCTTTCTTTTCATAGTTTGTTTTCAAAAACTGTATTTTCAAAATCTTCTTTCTGTTTTCAAAACATTCTTCTGGTATTTGAAGGGCATTATTCCCGGTGAAACTCTTCAGATACCTGTGTGACCTTTGTCCATCTTCACTTCTTCTGTTTTCAAAAAAACCATTAACTATTTATCATATATATTCAACTGTTATCCATCAATTGCTGGTAAGGCTTTGTACATACTTTTTCAAAGGCCTCCACTCCATCCAGGTTAGGCTTTACAAGCTTTCAATTTACAGTATTTATTTAAATTACTGTCAAATATAAACTGTGCATATATATTAGTTTAGAACTACGTTTAAGTGTAAACCCTAGGACAGTTAAACTATATATATATATTATAGGAATATGACCTAGGATTGAGAATGTCTTCCCGGTGAAGGCTCTTTCCTAATTAGAGATCTGTAGTTCAAACCCCCCAAGATGAATTATTCCCGGTGAAACATCTTGGCAAAAACCTTAGAATTCAAAAAAATAGGACACATCCACCCAAAGAGGAATTATTCCCGGTGAAACCTCTTACCCATTTGCTTAGAGCCAAAATAAGTTCAAAACTACATAGCTTTCTCTTGTGCTATAACAAGGACCCTCGATGACCCTCGATTAGCCTCCTCTTGGGCTTTGTACAAGGACCCACAGGCTTCTTAAAAGCATTTCCAGCTTCCTCTTGAGCTTATATACAAGGACCCATCAGGTTTCTTACAAACATAGGAACAGGTCTTTAGTCACCTTTTAGCCTACCCTGGTGAGTTTCTTCCAATTAAAACCAGACTTTAAACAAGCTAAGATGTCTCAATCTCATATTGAGTACACTTTTTGGAATGAGAGACATGGACAGTCTCTGTCACCCTTATCCTCATCAATCTTCCTTAGCAGAGTCTAGGATCCATGTTTGCTTATCCTCAGTCAGTGTCAGCCTTCATCTTGGGCTTTAAACAAGAAGTCTCATTAGATAATCTTTCTGCCATCATTTTAACAAAATCCCCTGGAAAGGGTTAGCCTCCAACATCATTCTTTCATTTTAGTCAAAATCCCTAAAAAGGGTTAGCCTCCAAATCAATCTTTTAATTAAATAAAAACCGCTGGAAAGGGTTAGCCTCCATACATTCCTTCATTTCAAACAAAAACCCCTGGAAAGGGTTAGCCTCCAAAATCACTTCTTCAAAAAACAAAGATTCATTTCTCTTAGGAGATAATTTCCCCAAAAGAGTCAAAACCCCTGGAAAGGGTCAGCCTCCAAAAACATGACAAAAATCAGTCTTTTAACAGACAATTTCTCCAGCTGAGTCAAAATCCCTGGAAAGGGTTAGCTTCCAAAAAATCAGTCTTTTAATAAATAAATCCTTCAATAGAGTCAAAATCCAACAAAAAACAGTTAGCCTCAACCTTGGGCTTCATACAAGGCACCAAAACAATAAAACTCCCTGTTAATAGTCAGCCTCAACCTTGGGCATTGTACAAGGCAAATAATAGAGTCTCCCCTAGTGAGTCCTTCATTTTTCAGTAGCCATAACCTTGGGCTTTGTACAAGGCAGATAAACCATATTTCATGAGTCAAAGATTCCTAATATCCAGGATCTTCTCCCATAGAGTCATCCATACTCAGTTTATTTAAGAGTCCGCCACAACCTTGGGCTTTGTACAAGGCAGAAAATAATGTTTTCCCTAGCTAGAGTCAGCCTCAATTCTGGGCTTTGTACAGAACACCAAATAAACACTCTCCAATTAGAGTCAGCCTCAATTCTGGGCTTTGTACAGAACACCAAAAACTCCTTAGTTTAATTTCTCCCCAGTAAAGTTATCATTTCAATAAGTCAATAAATCAATCAAAAAGCCTCAAGCTTGGGCCTCATGTAAGCCAGCTAAAGTCAAATCTTTTATACAGTAGATAGACATAGCTTATCTCTATAGAGAGATATTTTTACTACTCTACCACATTCAAACAAACATTACATTTTATTTCAATTTCAATCAAGTCTCCCATTTAGGATTTTGAAAGGCATGAGATGGCAGTAAAACCCAGACATGTGGTAACTTTCCCTAATTTGGATGAGTATCTTTCTTTCATTTAAGAGGCATCTGACTGGTATACTTGCAAACACACAAGTAAGGTCCCCCTCTTGAATGAAATGAATTCAATTATTCTGTCACTCTTTCAAAATGTTTGTGGTAGAATAGTACAAATACCTCTCTGTAAAGATGATTTCATGTCTCTTTACTGTAAACAGAGATCTAATTCAAAGCTTCAACCTTGAGCTTCAAGCAAGGCACCAAAAAAAACAATTAATTTCCCTAGTTAGTTCCCCGAACTACATTAAGCTCTGACTTCCACTAGGGATATGTAGGCATGAGGTTCACAAGGAATCTCAGCGAGCTAATAAAATACCAAAAATAGTCAGTCAGTCTGTCTGTCTTTTAAATCAATTCAATTCTCTCTCCTAACACAAAGGAGAAACTTTCCCAGTCATTAGCAATAAACACAATCACAAATGACACAGAGAAGGTTCCTGTAGAGTACTACAGATATGTAGGGTGTTTAAACACTTCCCTATATATAACCGACCCCCCGGACTCCAGAATTTCTAGTCTAGGTGAAATCCCCACACTTAGCAAACTCTTAGGGTTTAGTTGAGATCTTTTTTTCCTTCTCCTACTCGTAGGACAATAAGAAAGTTCGTGTGATATCGTAGGAAGAACTGAAATAAAATTCCTCCCACCTCGGGCGCATTCTCCTTCCAAATTTCGCGTGAAGGGTCTAGCGTGCCGTCCTCCCAAGTGAAACAGGGAGGTAAAAAAAACGACACCACAGTAAAAATGGCGACTCCACTGGGGATATAAGTTTTAAAAACCTTGGGTTTTTCATCCAAACCAATGGTTGACCTGTTGCTGGTCCAGCCCCAATGAGGAATTAGGGATGCCAAATTCCCCCTCAAACAAGAGAGGTCCTGCCTAACCTCTGTGTCATATCATGTGATTGCTGCATATATATTTGTTTATTTTGTTTATTCTGTATCAGGAAAGGGCTTGATTCCTCCTTGTGGTGAGAAATCCTATACCCGGATTTGAGTGCAACATAAGATAGGATGGAGGATGTCTTCCCGGTGAAGACCCTCTAATCTTGGTTTCCAAGTCTACTCTTGGGATTTGCCTGGCTGGTTGTGATTAACTGCGCCACTGCATTCCGAGACTGATTTGTACCAGGAGGACCTAGAAACACATTAACCCCACTTAAAGCCTTTTTAGGACGTAGAGCGGTGATTACGAAAGTAATTGTCACGCAGATACTACACTCAGAGAAAACTCTCTTATAGATACCAATCAACGTATCTTAAGGTTGAGCAAAAACTCCGAGACTCCTAGAACCCGTTCTACAGGTACAAAAATTCTTATCCTTAGTTTACCATTGGGGCGAAGTTTGCGTTTTGACTTCATGACCACTATACCCTTCAACGCCATGTTTGTTTAAAACTCTTGTGTGTGCATTCATGCATTCATGCATCATTCATTAATAACAACTAAAAGCAAAAGAGTCTTTTTCGAGTCGTTTTTCAAGGAAACTAAATAACGAACGTTTTGAACTTCATAGAAAGAGAGAAACGGAGAAAGGACTTAAGGATCTATACCATGGATTACGGAAGAAAGAGAGCTAGGAAATACACCTTCAAGATTCCCCCAGGCCGAGGAACTGGGAAAGCTCGAAAAACTGGTGGTCAACCCCCAGGCTTTCAAGGGGAAGTATGGAAAACTTCTGCCTTTGCTCAATACCAACATTGTGGATGGGATCCTTCCCACCTTGGTACAGTTTTACGATCCAACGTATCACTACTTCACCTTTCCAGATTATCAGCTCATGCCAACCTTAGAGGAGTACTCTCGTCTGATTGGAATACCCGTGTACGCGCAAGATCCGTACTCCGGTTTGGAAAAGAATCCTGACGACGTTATCATTGCTGCAACTACTACTTTGAACGTAGTCGACATCAGAACTCATATGGTGAGTAGAGGAGGAATTCAAGGATTGCCCTCCAAATTCCTGTTTGATCAAGCTCGGTACTTCGTCAGCATCCAAGATATGAGCGCATTTGAGGAAATCTTGGCTTTGCTTATCTACGGATTGTTTTTGTTCCCTAACATTAACGATTTCATCGACATCAACGCAATTAAGATCTTCTTAATTAGAAATCCAGTTCCAACCTTGCTTGCGGATGCTTATCACTCTGTGCATTCAAGAAACCTGCAGCAAGGAGGATTAATCACATGCTGCGTACCGTTGTTATACGAATGGTTCGTTTCGCACCTGCCAAAGTCTAGCACTTTCTGGAATATGAGGGATGGCCTTTACTGGTCACAGAAAATCATGTCTCTCACTCATACGGACATTGAGTGGTGTAGTCCTGACAACGACGAAACCAAGATCATCTTCAGTTGCGGAAGTTTTCCCAACATACCCCTTATTGGAACTAAGGGAGGAATCAGTTACAATCCAACTTTAGCCCGTCGTCAATACGGCTATCCCATGAAAAATATTCCAAGTAACATTCAATTGGAAGGTCTGTTCTTTAAGAACATCGACGATCATGGCAACATGCTGAAGAAGGAAATTGTCCAAGCCTGGCGTCTTGTACATAGCAAAGGGAGAAGATTGTTAGGAAAATATCTTTGCATCTCCCTGGATCCTTACCTTTAATGGGTACGCGTCAGAGCATTCAAGCTCAGGATGCCATATCAACATCAAGAACCTATTCCCCTAAGGGAACCAATTTACCTTTTCTCCACCGATGTTGAAAAATTACAAGCGGCATTAAATAAGGTATGCCAAGAAAGGAATGCTTGGAGGAACAAGTATCGAATCGTCAACACGGAAAATGTTGAGATTCAAAACATCCTAAGAAGGAAGGATGAGTTACTTGAAGTACTTGATCGACAAGTGACACAATCATCACTTTCTCATCATATCCCTCCTGCTTCCTGGATCATCGATCAGCTCACGTCAGAGAACGCTCAGCTCAAGAAACAGAAGAAGATGTTAGAACGTGAAGTCGGCTCTTCGTCAAAATTTTAGAGTCCTTTCTCTCAGTTTCTCTGTATTTTTCTTTTCAAAGTGTGTAAAAACGGCGTTTTCGCTTAATTAATAAAAGTTTGATGTTTCATAACGTAATTATGGTGTTTCCTTGAAAAATATTAACTTAATTACATATCATGCATCGCTTTAGTTGTACGCACTGACACGAGAATTGTCGGGGATCTAATAGTCACTTTCCTTTCTCTAGAAAGAGAGGAGGAGAAGGAGGTGAACCAAGACTTTCAAGCTGTCTCATCCATACAACACTCGTTCAAGTCGCAAGAAAAGAATGGAAGACTTTGAGCAAGAGAATGAAGAACTCAGAGAAGAGATTAATACTCTCAAAGGTACTGTTGAAAGACTCAATAGTATGGTAGAAGCCCTGGTAGTTGCGCAGAATCGACCAACGCCAGAAGAACCACAAAGGACTGTGGTTTCCGAGATTGTTTCTACTCCCATTCCTCAGTATACCATGCCGCCTGATCGACCTTGGGGCATGCCGTATAACTTTACTCCAGAAGGGTACATACCTCCAGCTTCTGAAGCTCCAAAAGTCACCATGGATATGCGTCCACCGGAGGGTTACAAACCTCTGGAAATTGAAGTTCCAAGAGCAACGGCAATGGGTTTCACACAACAGAATACTGAGATTCCAAGATCTGCTGTCATGGCTTCTCCACATCCCATTATGCATACTTTTCCTCCACCGGGCGGACAAGTATATCATCACGCTCCAAGTGAGGATGCTGGCGTGTATGAAAGATTGGACGAGTTCCAGGAACAGTTTCTGCAAATGCAGAAGGAACTCAAGACTCTTCGAGGACAAGATCTATTTGGAAAGAATGCTGCAGACCTCTGTCTAGTTCCAAATGTTAAGATTCCTCACAAATTCAAAGTACCAGATTTCGAGAAGTACAAAGGGAATTCATGCCCACAAAGTCATCTCGTGATGTACGCTCGAAGGATGTCAACTCAGACTGATAATCATTAATTACTCATTCATTATTTTCAAGACAGCCTGACTGGTGCTGCACTCAAATGGTACATGAACTTGGACAGTTCAGAGATTCGTACTTTTCGAGACCTCGGAGAGGCCTTCGTCAAACAGTATTGTCATACCCCAAAATTTGCCTTCCTCTTTTCATCTCCAATGCCTCAAGGTTCAAGGGTTTTCTCAAAGTCACTCTCTCCTAATCGAGGATTTCAAAACTAGGGTTTGCAGGTTATCAAAGGAATTTGAGTGTCTAAAGTCTCAAATGTATCCCAAGGTGTCTCACATATATCAAGGAACCTCCATGTCAAAATTCAAGCTTATATTCCAAGGATTGGTCATTCAATGGCTCAGATGATCAATGATCGACTATGTTGATCTAAAAGTCAACTATAGTCAAAATACAGTCAAACTTCAAGATTTTTGGTCAACATCTAGTATGTGAGGTTATGTCCATCATTTGATCAAAGGTTGATCATGATCCATCAATAGAAACTCAGAAATGAACAAATACAAAGGTTCAAATTAGGGTTTCTTTAGGAGAAAGTCAACGCAACTTTGACTGACCATAACTTTCACATGGAGCATCATAAATTCCTCACTCAAAGCCTATGTTGAAGGAAATTAAATCCTCTACAATTTTGTCTCTCACATGTCAAGGCTAGAAAAGCTTCATTCAAGAGATATGGCGCAAAACATTACATGTCCTCTTAAATTCAATAAAAAAACACCTTTCAAGTCAACGCTCATAACTTGAGCATGAAAACTTCAATTGAGATGAGACAAAAAAAGGTCATTTAGAAGACTCTTTGAGCTTTCCAAAAAGTCCTAGAACATATTTATATGACAAATATGGAAGGAGTTATGCCTCGTTAAGGTTGGCAAAGTTTGAAAGAATGTATGAAGGAGATATGGACTAATTTTGAAAATTCTCTAAATGGGCCCTTATTTCTTTGATCCAAGCTTGATTCTAATATTGTTATAAGCCCTTGGCCCAATCCCATGCCATGTTATTATTTTATTTAATTAAATTTCGTTTTAATTCATTTTAATTTGAATCTAATTAAGATAAATAATAGAAAATCAAAGATTTGGTTTTAGGTCTATTATGTGATGAAAATATCATGATGATATCACTATAATTAATTCCAAATTCGTGCACAAGTTTGAAGGCCAAGAAAAGAGCAATTTTGGAAAGATTTGATAAAAATTATCAATCAAATTTTCCACCATCAAAGAGCAAGATTATATCGGATTTCCTTCAAGTTGTTGACCTAATTCAAGCCCACATATATACTAACGACAACTGCAGGCACAAGGGGGAATTTTCTTGCCTCCAAATATCAAAACAGAGTCCATAAAGTTTCCAAAAAAATCAAATTCGTGTTCAAGGATAGGGGTGGATTCTGGGCGTTTTGAGGATTCAAGTGCACTCTTGAAGCATCATTGGTCATTCCTAGATGTTTATGCAGGCCCGAAGCTTCATGGAATTCTTCCTCTAAGTCACGTTTTTCTCACGATCAATTTCGGTTCTGTTTTCTTACACTCATGCATTGTTAATATGTTTTGACTGCATATCTACGTTTGTGATGAAGTTTAGATCATGGCTGGGTATTTAATTTGATAAATTCGTACGTATACGATCATCCCCCATGTTAGGGTTCGTGAGGTTTTGAAAGAGGGATTTATGTTTTAGGAAAAATCACATGGGATTACAGATACCTTCGAGTTCCTGAGGTCGATACGATTTCAACCATGGTTTTGCTTTTGATTTATGTTGTTTATGATCGATTTTTGAAGTTGCAGGATCTATGGCTACGGATGGTCGTTCGTGGGTATAGGCAGGGGCTAAGGCGACGGACTATTGGAGAAGATGACGACGTGTTGACCGCTGATTGGGTTGATTCGAAATCTTCAGCCAGTGCGCGAATTTCATTTAAGTGGTATCTGTTACGTTTTCTAATATATATTACTCAGTGCTCGCTTTGTGAACAGAAAGGGAAAAACGGCCTAGTGGCAATAGCAAGGATCTTGGGACTGAGGACGCGCTGGTTCGATTCCCAGCCGCTGCGCTTATTTTTGTGAATTAGCAATCCTTTGGTTCACGTACGTACTATCTCAGGGGGACGCATGATACACCCCCAGATCTCCTCCGTCGTGTGGATCTAAAGGCCCTGAGCACAGAACTCCATGGTATTCCTCTATGGAGTAGCAATACATGATCGAAGCCCAGGTTTCTCTTATTTTATATATATATATATATATATATATATATATATATATATATATATATATATATATATATATATATATATATATATATATATATATATATATATATATATATATATATGCATGTATATTATTCACATATCATTTATATAATTTCTTCTTTAATTCTCTCAACATATTAATGTGAGTGTAATTTAAATTATAAATTAGGATTAGGAAAAATAAAATTAGGATTGGGTTTAGTTTATAATTTTTTCGATTATTCGATTTAATACATTTAATTATTATAATCACAAAAACCCTATTAAAATTACCACGTTAGGGTTTGCTCAATCCCATTGGCCATTTGGCCCAGGATATTAGGATTTAATTTATTATTCGTTTCGACTAAATCTATTGGTCGCGATGGTTAATAATCGATTAATTTAATTAATCAAATCCTATAAATTAAAATACAATTATTTTGCTAAATGGTTTTAACCATCTTATTGGTTATGATGATTAGCATATTTCCCCTTATCAATTCGTTATTATTTGTAATCGAATCTATCGATTATGAGGGGTAACGATAAATTAATAAATTAATAATTAAAATACTTCAATTTGCTAAAAGTGATAATCGAATCAATCGATTAGAATTGCCAGCAATCCTTTACTAATATGTTAACTATGGCGATCGAATCTATTGATCGTTGCGGTTAATAGTGCCACAATAAATCAGGGTTGTACGCCCAAAACACTTAAAATACATCAAATCACAAACCACGGATTTTCATCTCTTCAATTCTGCGATGTTCAAACTACGATAAGGTAATTCAAAATACCTTCGAACTTCGCATTTCTAAAACAATTTCAAATCAACTTCAAACCATTCAAATCAAATTCTAAGGCGTACAATCCTGTGCCCAAACTACGTAGACTCTGATCCTCCCTAAGGAGGTACGTAGGCACTTGGCAACAAGGCGAGTCCCCCTCCTCAAAATTCTAATCATGTCATTATAATTCTGTTTGTCATATTTCTTTATGAACCCTGCCATGAAACCCTGATCTTTGAATTATTAGCCTTCAGGAAAGGGCTGGGGGTGCCTAACACCTTCCCTCAGCCTGATTATAATAACTTACCCCGAATCTCGCGTCTGCGTAAGGTTTCCTATTCGCCTTGGTAGAATAGGTGGCGACTCTCTAAGTAAAATTTTAGGCAGGTTGCTACAGCTAGCGACTCTGCTGGGGATACACTTAACGGTGAATTACTATGCTCCTAAGGCTTGAGAGGGTTTAGGTTTAGGTTTGTGGCAAACGGTTTAGGTTTTTGGCGAAATTTTCAGGGTTTGGCTAATTAGCCAAAATTAGGGTTTATTTTTCTTTGTATGTAAATATTTAAAAAACATTTATTTTATTTATTTATTTATAATTTCGCCTTTTACATCAATTAATAAATATCTGTTTATTTAAATAATGACTGTTTATTTAAATATTGGATGTGCATTGCATTTTGTAAATTGTAAGCGGCCGGATTTCGAGGTTAGTAAATATTTAAATTTTATTTATTTATTTTCCTCTGCAATTTCATTACTGCAATTTAATTAAATATTTATTTATGTGAATATTTGCTATTCTTATTGCATCTTCTGGGATATATAAACTTGTTGTCAAACCTAAGTGTGGGAGTTAACTTTGAGACCACTAGGGGACATGAATCGCCTACGAGTCTCACTGATAACTCCACTAGGAGTGGGTTGAGTATTCGGAAAGGTCCGAAACGAAGCTTGACTTTGTGGAGGGCTGGACTGGATACTTAGCTGATCTCTCCGGGAACCTACCCCAAAAATTCGAACCTCATGGATAAAATGAGTTGTTCCAAAATCCGAAGAGACGAAAAAGTCTCGGAGGCTACGAACGACCCCATGAGACCTTCTAGAATCCTCCTGTAAAAAGGTTGGCTCCCAAGAGCCGCTACGTCGAACCTATGAACCTAGGACTTTTATGCTGCTATGCTCTTTATATGTTTGCAATTTATATACTTCGAATATCTATGCGTTTCGATTTTGCAGGTATCCCCACGTGGTCCCTAGCCTGTAGGGACTCTAATTTCTAAAGACCATGTCTTTCCCACGAAGGACATCACCATCTATGCATCCCCTAGCCTGTGGGGATTTTATTTTTATATCCTTGTATTCTTACAACTACGCGTCCTTCCCATGAAGGACATTTCCATTAACGCACGTCAATTGGCCTCTCGATGGCCATGCGATCTAGTGACTGTCTCGAACGGTCACCTCGTGCCTACACCTACGCACTCCCTAGCCTATAGGGATTTTCTTTCACACCCGTGTGTTTACACAATGACGCGTCCTTCCTCGAAGGACAACTTCACTAGCATGCGTTCGATTGGCCTCTCGATGGCTATGAAATCTAGTGACTGTCCTGAACGGTCACTCCATGCTTATTCCCGCGCACCCTCTAACTTGTAGGGTTTGGATCTCCATTTACACATCACATCCCTAGCCTGTAGGGATTTCTCTTCGTCCATATCGTCCTTAGATAGGTTGTGTTCCGCATAGAGAACCTTCCCACGAGGGACAAAGTCATTGGTACACATTGATTTGCCTCTTGATGACCATGAGATTTAGTGACTGTCTTGAACGGTCACTAGCCGCTATCTTCTGCATACTCTCGAATCCAAGGGATTTCCCTTAGCGTGTGTCATACCCCAATTTTTGACCTAAGATACCACCTCATATCATTTGCATATGCATCATTTGCATCTCTAACAAATTGCATAGCTTGTGTTTGCTACTTGTGCTCAGCAGGATTTAATCAGGAAATCACTCATCAGTACAAGTAACAATCAATTAGGGTTTTGTTCTCCCTTCATCTCAAATGAATCATCTTCATCAATAATCAACATTTGGTCCTCAGAGATTCATTTCAACAATCTCAACAGCTTTGAATCGACTGAATTAGGGTTTTGACTGAAGACAACACACTCCTGACTTTTGCTCAGGATTTGACCTAATGGCTTGGGACATGATATCAAGACCTCAAGTGCATCATTTTGACCTAATCCATTGGCTCATAACATCTCCTACACAAAGATTGATCAGACAAATCCTCAGATCAGGGTTTTGAACTATCAGGGACTGAAATCAGGGATCACATTTGGGAAACCCTAAAAATCCCCAGGGAGTCAATCAAAGGTTTCAATCATCATCAAATAACCCCTATGACAATATACAATGGAAATTACATCTCAATTCAAGATCCACAGTCTTCAATTTCATCAGGTCGACAATTAGGGTTTTTGACCTAATTCACTGAACCACTGACTTTTTAATCAGGACATGGTGCCACAACTCAAACCATGGCTCAATATCCTCTAATGCTTCAATATGATTCATTCATACCATTCATTTGATGAGGGTAGCCTGTTTCATTTGAAATCTCCAGAAACGCGATTCGTCTGAAAAAGTCAACTGTACAAGAACACCTTTGACTTTTGGGAATTTTGGTCAACCATGAGTTTTGAAGTTTTAAATCATCAATATATGATATGAGAAGTCATTTGATCAAGAAAAATCAAGAAAATCAATCAAGAATCAAAAAGTCAAAAGTTTGACTTTCATACTTAGAAAATTTTTCTAAGTGTTTTTCATGGTTTTTTCCAAACTTTGAAAGGGAATTTCTCAAAATTTCACCTACAAACTGAAAAAAACTTCCAACATCAAAGTTGTAGATTTTGATCCAATAAACAACTTTGACACATATAAATTTTTTCCATAAGATCAACCATTTAAGAGATATGGAGCTTCAAAGTTGGCATCTTATGAAAATTTCACTTAAAACTTCATTTTCTTCAAAGTTCATGGATCTTTTTCACCCATTTCCTTAAAGGTCTTGAAGAAACTTTCAACTAGGCTTTTGAAGTGTGTAACATGGACTTTCCAAAATGTCCAAGAGCATGAAAAAATATGAAGCATAGCTATGGTTTTGAATTATGCATTTAGTGATCATTTTCACTTGAAATTTCAAGCCATTTTCACTAAGTTATGAACCATTTTGCCAAATAATGCAAGTAATGATGCATCAAGACAATAATTGAAGATATTTTCTGATTAGAAGATCAGAATGGAAGAGGATAAGAAGCTTGAAGTTTAACCATGGTTTAGTCACTTTTAACCATTATGCATTAAATGTAAAGATTCCATTTTATCTCCAAATGCCAAATCACCATTCTTTGATCAACTTGCAAAGCTTGGAGTTCAGAATCCTTGGCCTATAAATAGAGGTCCAAACCTCATTCAAAATCACACCAAAACCTCACAATTATAGGTTTTCTCTCTTCTTTCTTGAATTACAAGTCATGTGTTTCAAAGTGAGGTAGAAAACTCAACCTCCAAACCTTGCAAGTTCTGAACAAAGTGATGCTTCCCACAACTTCTAAATGTCATATATGATGTGTCTGAATCATCCATACACCCCAAAAACACCAAGAACTCAGAATCACTACCTCACTTCTCAAATATGCATAACTTAAGCCTTATCATGCCAATTTTCATTCAAGCTCAATTCTGTCCAATCTAACCATCCAAACACCATCCATGTACCATATATGAACTATTCCAATCATCATCCCTGACCTGTAACTCCAAAATCACCAAGCTTGATCCTCACTTGAGCCCTACTGCAGATCGAGCATCACCAACTGGTCCAGAGGTTTTCAGTTCATTCCAATCATCCAAACATGTTCCATAAGGTCCACTGAAGCTGTCCAGATCAAGAAACAACATCTGGAACCTCTCATTTGCAGAATTCGATTCCCAGTTTGGCCGTTTTTGAAGGTAAGCCTCATGAACTCCAAACTCATACATACATGCATCATAAATGAAAAATTGAATTGCTATCTTGTTTCTGCACTATCACTGATCAATAGCCCTCAATCAATTTCACAATTCATCAATCCTACACGATTCCATGTTCAAATTCAGAATTAGGGTTCTTGGTGTTCATCACAAAATTGATCACCTTAGAGCAAATATAAATGAATTATGAGGGCACCATCTTGTTTCTCGTCCAAAACCGAGCAAGATAGACTATCTACTTGATCAAAACAATCCAGTTTTAGAGATTTTCAAAATCAAAATTGGGGTGTGTTCTTGGCGCCATTTTTGTGTTCAGAAATTCAAATGTCATTTTTTCAATATAATTAAATGAGCGCGTTATACTTACAAGCTGCGCGCGCAGCTCAGTTGGTCCATGTTTTGGTATGTGAGAGAGAGGGCGTGGGTTCAAGCCCTAGTGAACACAAAACCATTTTTTTTGCAACCTATTTTCTTTCATTTCTTCACAATTTCATTAATCATTTTAACCAATCAAAATTAATTATTTTTACTTCATTTTTTACACACTTATTATTTTATATATGTATTTTATGAATATCAAAAAAAATCACAAAAATATATTTGTTTAATACATTTTTAATTAAGTTTAAAATAACATATTTTAAGTGTTTTTTAATACTTTTAAATATTGTTTCTCACTTGATTTCTCAAACTTACTCACTTGTAAATATTTTTTGAGCAAACCCTAATCATCTAAGTGTCATTTGAAGACAATCTTTTTGTTTATCTTGATTAAATTAACTTCTTTCAAAATTCAAATCGTTTTAAAACGAGCGATCGCGGTTCTTTTCAAAAACAATGAACCATTTCTTTTTGAAACTTTTGATTAAATCTTTTAATTGATCAATTGATTTTCAAAACGATGTGGGCCTCTCGAATATTAGAGAGTATAAGTCCCTTTCCTCTTTCTTTACACAGTTTTTCTTTGTACAGAATACTTTTTTCAAAAAAAACAATACTTTTCAAACTGTTTTCAAAACAATAAAACTTCTTCAAAGTAAACCTTTTTAAAACAATTTTCAAATCATTTCCAAAACAACAAACTCCAAACTTCAAAGCTTTTCAATATACCATGGGCCTCCACGTAGGTATAAGTCCCGAGCCCTTTCGTACATACCCACTCAAGTACATGAAATTAGGTATTTCATTGTACGCCTTTTGTACATATCTCGATCAGTTTGATTTTTAACTTTAATAACAAACCAAAAACGAAGGTTTCTTTAAATCTTCCCAAAAATATACCATGGGCCTCCATGTAGGTATAAGTCCCGAGCCCCTTTGTAAATACCTGTTTACATAGCTGTTGAATAAATTTAAATGGACCTCTCCCCGAGTGTGAGTCCTGAGCCCTGTGTATACAAATGGATCATGCTTACAGGTATATTTCCTTCATAAACTCCATTATATACACACACTTTGTCATATATAACTGTTCATATAAATGTTCATATTTGTTCATGTACTTGTGCATATTTGTTTGTACTTGTTCATACTTGTGATTGTGTTATATACTTGTTCAACTTAGTACAACACTAGGTTCCCCATAGCCTCCTATTGGGCTTCGTGCAAAGAATCTCCACTAGTTTAGGTTAGGACATAGAGTATGGTTTCCCGGTGAAATCGCTCTAAGAGCTCAGACCAACTATACCATGCCTCCCCTTGGGCTTTGTACAAACGAGTGACCCTCCCATAGCCTCCTCTTGGGCTTACAATGCAAGGACCCTGGATTGTCCCTCCCATAGCCTCCTCTTGGGCTTACAATGCAAAGACCCTCGGATAGCCTCCTCTTGGGCTTCGTACAAGGACCCACGGGCTTCTTATAAGCATCCCCAATATCCAAATCAAAATACCCTAGGAGATTAGACATTTTTCATCTCTATGCTAGGAGTATCTCTTATATATCATCACAAACAATCAATCAATCAAACTTTTTTGCCACAAGGCTGGCTAATCAATCAAATTTCTTTTTGCCACAAGGCTGGCTAATCAATCAAACTGTTTTACCACCGTACTGGATGATTAATCAAAGTTTTTGTCACAAGGCTGACTTCATTGAAACTTTTGCCACAAGGCTGGCTGATTAATCAAAGTTTTTGTCACAAGGCTGACTTCATTGAAACTTTTGCCACAAGGCTGGCTGATTAATCAAAGTTTTTGTCACAAGGCTGACTTCATTGAAACTTTTGCCACAAGGCTGGTTAAACAAAAACATCTTTATCATTCTAAGCACCCTAAGTGGCATGGCCCCGGGCTTATAATGAAAAGATTTTCAAACAAAAACAAACAGATGTATGTGATGATATAGATTAGATACATCTAGCATTTAGACGACATTTGTCTATTTTTCTTTGCTTCCACTAGCATAAGTGGGAACTACGATTGCTCTGACTTTCTCAACATCCCTTTGAGAATACGTAGGCACAAGGTCGATCCTTGGCGAGCAAAACAAAACACAAAAAAAACCATTCAAACCTTAGCACCCGTAGACCCCGAGCCACAGATGCTCTGATTCCCTCTAAGGGATATGTATGCAGAGGATCGCGATGATCTTTGCGAGCATAATCAAACAAACACCTTAGGTCCCACCTATTTCACAAGAACCTCTCAATAACATGGAATGAAAAACAAAGCAAAGAAACCTATAGAGTACTATAGATACGTTGGGTGCTAATACCTTCCCTTCGTATAACCAACCCTCATACCCAAGATCTCTCCCCCCACTTTTAGGTTATTGCAGCTTTTTCCCTTTTCCTCCTTTGGAAATAATAAAAAGTTTGGTCGGTACAAAAGAAAAATCATTTTTTATGAGCACTCGAGCCCAAAGAAGGCATCAGATGTCTCATCCCACAAAAAGAGGAACAAAACGGTTTTTCGCCCGCGACAGAAAAATGGCGACTTCACTGGGGACCATCTTTTTATTATTTCCAAAGAAAGGGTTATTTCTATTTGTTTTGTTTTTATTTACATGTTTGGTTCTTTGGTTTCGTTACATCTGTGGTTCTGTTACAAGTGATACATTATGGACAAATCCTAACCCGGATTAAGTACACGTAAGAAATTAGGTGGAGGGTATAGTCATGTGCAGGCGCACGTGAGAATCCTTCCGCTCAGTGGAGGTTCCTTGTTTGTAATATATGTTTAGCGAGTTAATTGCGAAGACATTGTTGCTTTCATTGAACTGTAGAAGCTGAGAGACCGTAGAACCCCAACCCATCCTGGCCTTATTAGGTTGTGGTGCAGAAACTATTCAGGTGAAGACTTGGATTAGTTGTCATGCGGAGAACCACACTCAGACGAGTTTTTCTTGAGAATATTACTGGCTCATGAGTTTAATTGTGGAAGGCCGGTAATATCCGAAAGAAAAATGTAGACTCTGACGTATCAGTAGAACATGTCATGCAGGTGATTAACTAGATCTATCCCATTTTTGGTTCTCTGACCTCATGCTCGTGACTTTGGACCTTTGAACCTGTGTGCACCATGTTTGTGTTGCCATGTCTGTATTACCATGTATGTGTTACCATGTTTGAACTACCATGTTTGCTTTACCATGTTTGAATATGTGGCATCCATGCATCCATGCATTCATACATTCATTAAAAAAAAAAACCCATCTTTTTCCATAAAAACATGATTTTTCCAAACAATTAGAGAATTTTATTTGCAAACATTATAGGATTAGATTATGGAGTGGGTAAAAAGGCATACCAAGAGGTACGGTTTCAAAGAGCCTAATGTGGAAAGACTGAAAGAGTTAGCGTCTTTTGTACAAGATCCTTCTGATTTTAGGAAAAGCCATGGAAAGCTTTTGCCTATTTTGAACACTCATGTTGATGAAGGGCTTCTCAAAACTCTGGTTCAGTTTTATGATCCCGTCTACCGATGTTTTACCTTTCCAGACTACCAGTTGGTACCGACCTTGGAAGAATACGCCAATCTTTTGGGTATTCCTGTGTCTGACAAAATACCCTTCAATGGTTTGGAAGCCATTCCTAAATCACCAGTCATTGCAACAGGTACCCACTTGAAGAAATCTGAAATAGAGAGTAATTGGACTACCAAAGGAAACCTTCAAGGTTTGCCTTCACAGTTTCTAATAAAGAGAGCCTTTGATTTCATCGAGACTGGTAGCATGATAGCTTTTGAAGCTGTACTAGCCTTGCTCATCTATGGGTTGGTTCTGTTTCCCAATATCGACGACTTTGTTGATATCAATGCCATAAAGGTCTTTTTGAATGGAAATCCCGTTCCGACTTTGCTTGGTGACATGTATTTCTCTGTCCATCATAGGAATCACCAAGGTGGTGGAATTATTGTATGTTGTGCACCTCTGTTGTTTAAATGGATTGTTTCACACTTACCTAAGTCTCCCGTTTTCACGGAAAACCAAGAAGGTTTACGTTGGTCTCAAAGACTTATGTCTCTTACTAATAATGACATTCAGTGGTATACCTTGGCTCGCTGCGGTACAGAAACCATTGAAAGTTGTGGAGAATTCGCCAACGTACCCCTCATTGGTACACAAGGAGGAATTAACTACAATCCGGTCCTAGCCCGACGACAACTCGGGTATGCAAATTCAACTAAACCCATTGGCCCTACAGTGGAAAGCTACTTCTATCAGGAAGGAAATGATCCTCAAGGGTTGAAGACAAAAATGGTGAAAGCCTGGTACGACATCCGATGGAAAGAAAAGGGTGAGATAAAGAACTGTATTGCTACGAACGCCTATACCTGTTGGGTGAAGAAAAGAGCAAGGGAGTTTCAAATGCCTTATGATTATGAAAAACCCATGTTTTCTGCAGTACTTCAACGACCCAACATTCCCGCTATGGAGGAATACCAAGACACTTTGACCAAGATGAGGATAGAAAAAGACGCTTGGAAAGAAAAGTTTCGAAGAACTGATGTGGAAAATAGAAAGTTGAAGAAACAAGTGAAAGAACATGAAGAAAACTCTCTATCATCAGGATGGATGGCTCATGAACAAAGACGAGTAAGATCCGTCAGAAAGATGCCGCAATCAGAAGATACATCAAAGAAAGCAAGAAAAAGCTTGAAGGCTCAACAAGCAACGCTCCGACTACCTGACAATTGGAAGAATGTGGTTGACAAGCTGAGAGCTGAAAAGGCCGAGTTGAAAGCTCGCTATGGGAAAGAAATCATGAAGCTCAAGTTGCACAATGCATTTGGTTCTTCGTCTAATGAAGATGCTTAGGATTTGTTTAGCTTTTTATTTTATTTACCATTTGCTTTTGTAAGGAGCTACGCTCCAATGTTGTAAACATTTCCCATTATTGTAATAAAAAATGAATGAATAAAAGATTTGTTTGTGTTCAAATGTTTGCAAGGGAAATAATCTTTAAGATATTTGGAAAAATCATAAACTTCTTTTTGCATACATCATTCTGCATATCGAGTCTGTTGTATAGAGTCTCATCTTTTGGATCTTTCTCTCAATAGATCGTCAAGCTGTCGCGTCTCAAAGTTTCTCGACCGCGCTCGCAATCAGATCACAGATACAATACTCGTTCGAGTAGAAGAAGAGTAATGGAACACTCTGAACAAGAGAATATTGAGCTCCGTGGTACAGTGACCACCCTTCAGGAAAAGTTGGAAAGTCTCACTACTCTGGTTGACTCTTTAATGGCCGCACAGAATCAGCCGCCGCCACCCAACAGTCAAGCAACGGTAACATCTGAAGTCACTACTCCAGTTTTCTACAGTTGCATTCAACATTCCATCTTTCTCCATGCCAGAAGGTTGGGGCACCGCCTTTCAGCTTTGGTACAGGTTTCCGCCATAATGTTCTCTGGGGTTCAAACATCCACAACTGAAGCGCCTGCTGCTCAAGAGTTCAGCAGTTCACTCCAAATCAGGGGGTAACTTTTTCTCAAGTCACTATGGCACTTTCTCAACCCACTATGACAGTTCCGACCCCTACGGTTCACACTGTTCCTTATGATGGCAATGAGATTTATCATGATCAGGGTGATAGCACAAATCAGCGTAATCTTGTAGGAGATCTCCAAGAACAATTCAACAAGATTCAGCTGGAAGTCAAAGCTATTCGTGGCAAAGATTTGTTTGGAAAGAATGCCCAGGAGCTATGTTTGGTTCCCAGTGTACAAATACCTGCTAAATTCAAGGTCCCAGACTTTGAGAAGTACAAAGGTAGTTCTTGTCCACAAAGTCATCTTGTGATGTATGCCAGGAAGATGTCTACCTATGCAGATAATCATCAGTTGCTCATCCTTACTTTCAAGACAGTTTGACTGGTGCCGCAACTGAAGTGGTAACAACAGGTTTGGATAGCACCAATATTCGGACTTTCAATGACCTAGGTGAGGCCTTTGTCCGACAATACAAGTATAACTCGGATATGGCTCCAGACAGAGATCAGCTTCGGTCCATGGCTCAGAAAGATCATGAAGCTTTCAAAGAGTATGCCCAACGATGGAGAGAAACTGCTGCTCAGATTAATCCACCGTTAAAAGAGAAAGAAATGACAAAGATCTTCTTGAATACTCTCAGTCCGTTTTATTATGAACGCATGATTGCTAGTGCTCCAAGTGATTTCACCGAAATGGTAAACATGGGGATGCGTCTAGAAGAAGGAGTCTGAACCGGACGTCTGACTAAAGAAGGTGGATCTTCAAGCGGAACCAAAAAGTTCGGAAGTGGTTTCCCAAAGAAGAAAGAACAAAGTGTTGACATGGTATCCCAAGGAAAGCCAAGAGGAAATATCAATCGTCGACAACAGATTGCTGCTATTGCGCCAGTCGTTAATCAGCACCGAATCCGGGATTTACCCCACAATTTCAGCAACAACAGCCTCGACCACAGGCTCAGCAGCTGAACAATAATCAGAATCGTGTGCAAAGAGCTCCACAGTTTGATCCGATTCCGATGACCTACACAGAATTGTACCCTGCACTGATTGAAAGAGGCCTTATTCAAACTAAAGCACCACCACCAGTACCTGAGAAGACTCCCATGGTGGTACAAAGCTGAGGTTTCATGCCCTTATCATCAAGGGGCACCTGGCCATGATCTTGAGCATTGCATAGCTTGAAATATGAAGTCCAGAGGTTGGTTAGATCTAATCTTCTCTCTTCAGAAATTTGAATCCAAATGTGCAAGCAAATCCGCTGCCCAATCATGGAGGGCATGTTGTAAACATGGTGTATGGATGTCCTGGTCCATATCGAGTCTATAATATCAATTACTCAAGAGCCGATTTGGTACAAATGCATGCCCTCTCTGTCGAGGGCAGAATTTTCGCCAGCATCAATACGGGTCCTGCAGAATATGTTGTGTAGATCCTCACGGATGTTCAATTATGAGAAGAGATCTCCAAGTTCTTTTGGATAATGGTACTCTTCAGATCTACCGATATAGGGATGAAAATGAAGTTAACATGATAGGATGTTATCCGCATGAGCTTTTAGTCTCAGATATCAACTCGGAAATGCCTACAGTTAACGTCATCGTTCCTCATTTCAACATGCCTGATGTAATACGGTGAACTGACTTTTATAATCGAAATGTCGCGGTTAGCAAGAGTCGCCACCGACTTTTATTTTATCCAATTTAGGAAAGGCTAAAAGAACAGGAAAAGACCTTTTAAAAAGATTTTGAGTTCGGGGGGTAAGTTATACAAAGGGAAGGTGTAAGGCACCCTTTGCATCCATGGTTATCCATGGGCTCTTAATTGCTTAGCTCACTTTGTTTGTTTGATTTGTTTGAAAAGAGCAGTGTGTAAAAAGTAAAAACTTTGTCCAAGGACTTTAGCTTGTAAATAAGCGTAGCCTTGTTTTGAAAGTATTTGAAATTGAGTTGGAAAAGTATTTTTAATTTGAATTTGAAAAGAGCGAGCAATTAGTAGCAACTACCCTAAGTTTGAAAATTCGTTCTTTTAGCTTTTCGAGGCGAGAAGGATCTATCCATCGCCATAAAGGGCAGGAAGTCTTTCAATTGGATGTTTAAGGGTCATCGAGTAATCGTTCGCCATAAGACTGTCCCATGCCATAAAGAGGGCAGGTAGTCTAAGGGAAGGATATAATAGTCATTAATCTTTTTAGGCATCATGCGAGGATACCTTAGCAATAGGACAATCATCCTTATTTTTCCGAGGCAGCATCGAGGGACAACATTGATGATAATGAACTGAGGGCAACATTTGTTTTGCTTTAGGTATCCTCGGAATCGAGGACTTTTGACTATTTAGTACACTTAAAGGCAACAACGCAACAAAGGCAACAAAGGCAACCAGAGGGATTACCCTAAAGGTGTGTGGGTGCAACAATCACGTGGTTAACTTCGATTACATTTATCTTGTAGTTAGGTGATCTATGTTCAATTCATGGTTTGCACTCCCTAAATTACTAACCACGCAGTAAAAATAATATCACAATTTAAGTGCCTTCAAGGCCAATCAATACAACCAGTAAACAGTTACATAATAATGGGGAAGGGGACAATGAAACCAGCGGATCCCTTAATAGAGTTTGACATAAGTAATAAAAGTAAGGTTTAGGGTTACCAACGTCTGGAGCTTTGGCAGTTTGACAAACCTTTGGCTTTGATTGATGAAGGTTGATGGGCAGAGGTTTGCCTTGAGCATGAAGCATTGACCCTGACCATTAAGGAAAAAAAGAAAACAGTGAGTGCATTGATTGTTCGAACCAAACCTTATTTTTGGGCAAAAGGCAAAAAATAATGAATAATGAAATAAAATAAAGGTCAAATTGAATAAGAAAAGACTAAAAACTTAGCTTTTGATCAGTGGAGCGCATGGCGGAGGCTCCTGACGTAAACCTGAAAAGTTGGGCATAAAGAAAAAGGATGTAGTGAGTGTATGGCTAATTCATTAATTATAGAGGCAAATCTTATTTTAATTTGAAAGGCAGAAATAAAAATAATGACTTTAAATAAATGAAAATAAAGTAGTGTTAAATAAAAATAAAACAAGTTGGGAACTTAGCTTTTTTTTTTTGACTTGGAGGCGCGTAGTCGGAAGAATTAGGGATAATCCTGAAAATTTGCGCACAGAAGAGAATTTGGTTAGTGTATGACTGTTCTACAAACCCTGAAAAGGTTTGCAAACCCTGAACCTAAAAAGGTTTGTTTAAGAAACTTTTTGTGACCTACAAGGTTTGTTAGTGGAAAACACCTACCAGAAGATTCTAGGGTTTATAAATGAATCGGGGTTAACAAACCCAAAATTAATTATTAAATTGTTTTTTATTAACTAATTAATTAAAACTATATACAAATAATCTATTTTTTTGTATTTTTTTTTTGTTAATACTATATAAATAAATAAAAAATCGAATCTTCGATTAAATTAAATAATAATTATATGAAATTATTATAATACTAATATTTAAATTAAATAAAACAAAAGGGAATAAATAAGGTTAAAAACAAAAATAACATAAAAGAAAATCTTAAAAATAAAAAAAGAAAAAGAGAAATAACACTCAGCTGGCGTTCACGATCCGGTGTGGCTGATTTATGATGGTTCACCGTGGAGCTGCAGGATGAGGAGCGTTAGATCTGCTCGCTGGTCAGATCGTATGGTTGATGATTGACGGTGTACCCTGCGCACAAGCATCCTTGCCATACTGGATCTGCAATCAAAGAAAATTAACAAAATTATATGCAAGAGGCAGGGTTCGAACCCGTGCTCTTGCATAAAAGAACCTTAAGGAAGCGTCTCTTCTCCGCTGGGCCACGCGCATATACTGTTAGCACAATGCCTTTTACTAATCTATGTTAAATTCAATTTCGGATTAAATTTAAAAAAAACATGAAACGCGCCCTGTAGCTAGCTTCTTCTTCCTTGCTGGTTTTTAGAACAGAAACCTTCAGCCACGGTTTCAACGCGTAGCCGTAGGTCTTTCCACTCAAACCTGCAAATTGTAATAAAACAACACCGAATAATAACATGGATCAATTGTAATCAACCTTCTGAACCCAATGGAAACTTTAGTTTTGTCAATTTTCTCCCTAACTTAATATCCCCAAATTAAGACTTAAAAACCCTAACCATGGCACCTTAGGGTTCCTGCATCAAAACTCCAATTAAACATTTCAAACACTTTTGCAAACATGATGATAAACATAAATATGCAATCAAATTACGTATACGATGAACGAATTTGCAAAATCGAATTTTGAAAAAAAAACATGAGCAAACCGTAAAACGGTGATGTTGATTCAAGATGCGGCAGCGTCTGGGAATGGTTGGGAGACCTTCAGAAACGCCCAGGAAACTCGTTTGATGCTTGGAATTGCTTGAATGAACCTCTAAAAATTTCTGCCATGGCCCTCCTAGTCACGATTTTTTTTTTAAGCTCATATATGTTTATGGAGGCTTGCCCATCCTTCCCCTTGTTTCTGAACTGATCCAAGTCTTTTATAAGAGGAGAAGTAGGTCAACAAAAACAAATTCAATCTTCATCTCTTTAAGAGATTGAGATTTGATTGAGGAGAAAATAGAAATAATCATCAATTTAGCCAAATCATATCTTCAATCACGGTTTATCCTATAATTCAATCATTTTATATTTTTTTTATAATTTATTTAATATTTAAATAAATATTAATAAAATTGTAAAAAGAAAAATGATAGGATTAAAGATTTCTTTGAAGGGCCATGGCTTGGACCAAATTAAGTTTTATGGACTTTATTTCTATTTGCACAACCAAAAAGAAATAGAACAATATGTAAATATAATAAAATGACTCAATAATTTCGATAAAATTCAACTTAAATCTAAATTGAATTAAAACTATAATTGTAAGCCTAAAAAGGGGTTAGTGAACCGAAAGTATTGTTAAATCGAAAAAACGACCAAAATACGCAAAGATGAACATGTTCTTCATATTTTCAAAAAAAATGCAAGATTAAGTTAATTTGCAGATGATATGCAGAGCATACGCTTAAGAAAGAATCTGGAGGGCAAATTTTGGGGTATGAACAGCTGCCCCTGTTCAATTTTCTTAAACCTGAAGATGTAGATTGGCCTGTGTGCCTGTCGGAATCTGAGGGTAGAAGAGGATTGAACACTAGAATACCCAGGAATTTGCCCTAGCTGAAGCAGGGACCTTTGCCGGAGACGGGCTTAAAGATGCCATCAGATATGGATAAATACGAAAGTCAGGATAAGTCGTACGTTTAGGCTATATTCGAGCTTGAAGTTTGAGAGGCGTTTGTCGGAGTGGGCTTGAAGATGCCATCAGATGTTTGAAAAGTTTTTCGTCTGAAGCAGATGCTTTTCAGACTGGATCATATGCCTTGATTGTATCTTTAGGAGAGAGTGAATTAATGTCTTATGGAAGACTACCTGGAGAGGTTCCTAAAGAAGACTATGATTACTGATTTACAGGAAATTAGGCTTTAAAACAAAGCTCGGGAAGAAATGTCTTGTAGAAAATTAATTGAGAAACTCCTCGAAAGGGCAGTAGATGTCTTAGAAAATGTTGGATAAAGTTTTAAGGAAGATTACCTAAAAGGCTGAGATACGTCTTAACAAGACTCTCCTAGAAAGGCTCCTGGAAAGGATATGATACGTCTTAAACAAGACTACCTAGAAAGGCTCCTACAAAGGAATTGATCATCTTAGAAAAGAATACCTAGAAAGGTTCCTAGAAAGGATAAGAAACATCTTAGAAAAGACTACCTAGAAAGGTTCCTAGAAAGGATAAGAAACGTCTTATAAAAGACTACCTAGAAAGGTTCCTAGAAAGGATAAGAAACGTCTTAGAAAAGACTACCTAGAAAGGATAAGAAACGTCTTAGAAAATACTACCTAGAAAGGTTCCTAGAAAGGATGTGATACGTCTTAGAAAAGACTACCTAGAAAGGTTCCTAGAAAGGGATAAGAAACGTCTTAGAAAAGACTACCTAGAAAGGTTCCTAGAAAGGATAAGAAAGGTCTTAGAAAAGACTACCTAGAAGGCTCCTAGAAAGGGTAGGAAAGTTCTTTGATTGTTTCTGAATTATCTTTGAAGAAAGACCCAAAATGAAGCAACAAAATTGTATTTGTGTCTTGAATGAGTATTAAGATTGAATCGTTGATACGATCGTCTTTGCATTGTACTTGAATGATCATGTTCTTTTGATTGTGAAATGACCTGAAAAGGCAAAATTAGTTTTATGCAATGTCATGATGCATGTATTGTGTAATGAGGTTCTCGAAATAAACGAGAATGTTGTATGTTATGTATGTAATGTGAATGAGGTTCTCAAAATAAACGAGAATGATGTATGTTATGTATGTATTGTGAATGATGCATGGATGGACTATATAGTCGAAGCATATTGGTAACTTTGTATAGCAATTGCTGATTGAGAAAATAAATCTCTGTATGCTGTCGGAGATAATGACAAGGGGATTGAGAATTCCTATCTTCCGTTTAAGGATATCCAGCTGGGATTTTTTATTACCGCTTGGGGATGAAAGTAACTTGAATGATCTGATCCTGATGTATCCTAGGGACAATAAGAATAATCTTCTGATGTACTATCTGATTGAGCTCAACTGTGAGTGTCCACTTTAACAGGGACAGTGAGTTTGAATAAACCCTGTTGGAGAAGAAGATTATGTCGGAGAGACCGGCAGTGTTGGAGATGTAAACTCCGTTGGGGAGCCATGTCTTTGTCGGGACGAGTATGTTTGAAGATATTTTCTTAATGATTACTCTGTGGGGATATGATCTTATGATCGTGACTCTGTGGGGAGATGTGGGTGTCTTGATAGTTGCCCCCAGTATCATAGTAACTTACTACTTGATTCAGGCACGCCACTGAGTATTGATCAAGACGTTGAACTGGACTTGCATAGATTTGCCCCAGTTAGCAGGGACTTTGGAAAGATTCTCCTCGCGAGGACTTTATGAGATGTTTACTATGGGCGATATGCCCCCAGTAATCATAGGCTCATGACAATGTCTCACGTTGATTGGGGAGTAGCTTTAGATATACTTGGATGCATGCCCCTGATTGTTCGAGCATCCATGAGAGATTCTTAGAATCTTGACTTGATTGCCCCAGATTGATTGGACAAAACATGCCATGCCCCTTGTATACGTAAGAGACATGGCTTCTTGGAGTAATTTTGTTTGTCGGGACCATTTTCAATCATTAGCCATACCCTGTGCAAATTTATTCTGATGCTAACATTTGAAATTATGTAGCAGAATATTGTTTAATAATGAATTCATGAGATGCAATGCATACGTCTGTCTTGAGTTTTTGAAAAACACTAAAACAGGAGATATAAAAGCGCGATATTTGTAAAAACATGATATTTGTAACAACGTGATGTTTGTAAAAATGAAATATCGACTCAGCATTTTTGGTAAACCTTAAGGAGTCAGGATACCTTTTTGGTGACAGTATGCTTTCGAACTAACCATGCTTCAATTAGGACTTTCAAGGGTTGTAACGTGGCTTGGTTCACGGTTTAAGAAACAAAGGATAATGGCTCAAAATTTATTTATACCCATCCCTTCTTCGTGATGTTCTTCAATCCTAAGCTCAGTTGATTCACCTTATGCATTCAGGTTCCAAGAGACTTTTGGATTTGCACCTTTGATAATGATGATGGTTCACAAGCAGAGAGAACTTTTGAGATGACAGTCACTTCTTCCTTTTGGTAATCACAACTTTGAGTTGTTCAAGAATTTATTGACTTCTTTTTTCATCTTTTTGATATCCCTAACTTTTGCCTGAACTGTCTCTTTTGAGCTTACAGTCAGCGGGACGCCTTGATTTTTGCCTAAGTCTTCTTTTTGATTTTTGACTTAGTAGGCTTTTCTTTGTATATATGTCTCTTCCATTTTTTTCCTTTTTGAAAGATATTGACTGCCTTGTTTGATGATTGATGAACCGTCATTGTCTTTTTGATTGACATCTCCAACACTTCTTTGATGTGTGCGGATGAACGCTTATGATTGAAACCTTTGTTGAAACGTGTACTGAATGATTCTCTTAAAATAGAATGCACAACCAAATTAACTGAGAACTACCCTGCCCCAGGTTAAGATCAAGGGTTTTAATTAGTACAAGAAAGAAACTTCTACTCCTTAGGCTCAAAGGGGTTGACGAGGGATTAACATCCTTATATCTCCACTGTTTAGGGTTTGAAACAATGCCTGTACATCGTCAGCATAGTCTGTTCAAAAAGCATACTGTATGAGGTTG